>NC_056749.1:15649106-15861606 GCF_019279795.1 Protopterus annectens | reverse complement strand
CTAGCAGGGGGCAAGCCCCCCTGCACTCCCCACACCCCCTGCAATTTAAATATACCAACCCTGAGATAGCACTATAGTGCGGAAGATGGAAATCTTCCCATTCTGCAATATACGGATATGTCCATTCTGAACATTCGAAATTCCAAAAGTCAATCATATGGTCTCAGCCATATGAAAGTCGACTTTTTGGGATTTCGATCATCTGTAGGGGACCTATATATATATATATATATATATATATATATATATATATATATATATATATATATATATATATATATATAAATATATATATATATATATATATATATATATATATATATATATATATATATATATAAAGAGAGAGAGAGAGAGCGCCTGTGGAGAGGTAAGGTCATTTGAGTTCATATTGTATGTGCTTACAGCATGAAGATAGTGTTTTAGAGGCTTTGATTCAATTCTAGGTAGGAACCTAACTGTTCTTTCTTTTTTAAACAAATAATAGTTTATTTAGCATATAACTCAAAACATAAACAAGCCATAAAACACACACTGTTTCCATCTGCCGACAACAGTAACTTGATAGCAGTGAGTGGAATCTCACAGAAAAACAATAATGTCCTAGTACTTACTCTATATGTGTATGACTGAGTAAGAGATCATGAACAAAATAAAAATAATGTACAATAATCTTTCCATATCTTCATATCCATGTTTTAATGAGCCATGCTTTCAGGTTATTAAACAAGATGCAAGTAGTAGTGATTTGGTATCATACCTCTCAACCTCTTAGTGCAAGAAATTTGGGCATAAAATAATGGGGCGACAAAGGCACAAAAGTAGGGACAGATTTTAAATATTGCTCTCAACAGCTTAGGAAGTTGCTAGAATAATAGGATTTGAGTTAGCATGCATTTTCTGTAGGGTATGAGGTTTGAAACTGAAATGTGTATCCTTAATTAGTGACTTCAATCCTTAGTGATTTGACAGAAAAGTACAATTTTCATGAGGAACAGAACAAAAATCTGATTAAAAACTCTGGACATTCTGTGAACATCTGATCACTTGAGAGGTACATCCAGTATTCACTGATTTCCATTGTTAAACACTAACAACTATGAAAGATACAATGATAGTTGTCATTCTAGACATACTTAAACCTGTTAACTGGGTACTCACTTCTCTTTAACCACAGTGGCCAAAATAAAACATCTGTAGATGAGGGCAGCATAATTGCGATGGTCAGAATGTAATATCAGACCATTTAAGAATGACCTTTGATAAGAGTATGCCATGGACATGTAGTTAGTAGCTGGGGGGCAACAAGACACATGATATTTCTGAGCAGACTGGGATGGTTAAGTAAACCGTACCTTCTGTCAGTGTCTCCCTGTCTGTAAAGTTTGTAGCTCTGTTTACTTAGTATGTGCATTCTTAGTTGTGTTATACCATAAATGTACAATGTTTTCTTGATTTACTCTTGCAATGACTATAAATATATAATATTCTCATGTGAATAAATGTCTTATACAGAAATGGGATATAATATCAGTGAGTCTAGGTAGGCATTAATAAAGAAGGTGTGAGATACAATTAAGAACAGAGCTACAGAAACGGGATATAATATCAATGAGTCTAGGTAGGCATTGATAAAGAAGGTGTGCGATACAATTAAGAACAGAGCTACAGAAACGGGATATAATATCAGTGAGTCTAGGTAGGCATTAATAAAGAAGGTGTGCGATACAATTAAGAACAGAGCTACAGAAACGGGATATAATATCAGTGAGTCTAGGTAGGCATTGATAAAGAAGGTGTGCGATACAATTAAGATCAGGGCTACAGAAACGGGATATAATATCAGTGAGTCTAGGTAGGTATTGATAAAGAAGGTGTGCGATACAATTAAGAACAGAGCTACAGAAACGGGATATAATATCAGTAAGTCTAGGTAGGCATTGATAAAGAAGGTGTGCGATACAATTAAGAACAGAGCTACAGAAACGGGATATAATATCAGTGAGTCTAGATAGGCATTGATAAAGAAGGTGTGCGATACAATTAAGAACAGAGCTACAGAAACGGGATATAATATCAGTGAGTCTAGGTAGGCATTGATAAAGAAGGTGTGCGATACAATTAAGAACAGAGCTACAGAAACGGGATATAATATCAGTGAGTCTAGGTAGGCATTAATAAAGAAGGTGTGCGATACAATTAAGAACAGAGCTACAGAAAGGGATATAATATCAGTGAGTCTAGGTAGGCATTAATAAAGAAGGTGTGCGATACAATTAAGAACAGAGCTACAGAAAGGGATATAATATCAGTGAGTCTAGGTAGGCATTGATATAGAAGGTGTGCGATACAATTAAGAACAGAGCTACAGAAATGGGATATAATATCAGTGAGTCTAGGTAGGCATTAATAAAGAAGGTGTGTGATACAATTAAGAACAGAGCTACAGAAACGGGATATAATATCAGTGAGTCTAGGTAGGCATTGATAAAGAAGGGGTGCGATACAATTAAGAACAGAGCTACAGAAACAGGATATAATATCAATGAGTCTAGGTAGGCATTGATAAAGAAGGTGTGTGATACAATTAAGAACAGAGCTACCTGACAGCCGAGCTGAGACTATATGCCTTGTTGTGCCCTCAGGAACAGAAAATCAGCTAACATGAATGCATTTTAAAGGGTATACAGGGAAATGGCTATAGGATTACTGGAATTCTACTAGTGCATTCATCTCTGAAACCAGACAAGAGGAAATGAGGGCATCCAGTAAAGAGGTGGATGGATTGTATGAGAGAAGACCTGCAACATTCAGGTATAAGTACTGAAGAAGCTAGGAGAGTGTCACTGAATCAAGAGAGATGGCAACAGTTGACATGACACCCTGACCCCATGTAGAAAATGGGGGGAAAAGGGGGTTGTTATTGTTGATGATGATAATGATAACTCATCTCTAACATCATGCGACCTCGAACCATCTTTACTTGTTTTACTTATTTTATTTTGCTTTTGTTGAATAGAAAAGTCTGACTGGATTATAACCAGACCCCTTTGCAGCAGATGCCTGGGGAGAAAAGCACTGCATGAAATACAGTTCACTTAATCATAATAAAACAAGATAGTACATAATAAAATAATATAGTATCTAGATGTTAAAAAAGTACAAGCTAGTAATATGACATAGATTATTGGGAGAAAGATTTCCATATTAGTACATATATTGTAACACATATTGATAAGAAACACGATCGGGGACATTTCTTGAGATAAAAGATAATTATTCACAAATGTCGTAGGTATGTGTATGAGCAGGAAGTTGTGTCAGTAATACGTACAGTGAGAGGGACACGTTAGTTAGTACCCTGCTGAAGCAGGAAGTTGTGTCTGTAATACATACAATGAGAGAAACACAGTAGTTAGTAATCTGATGAAGCAGGAAGTTGTGTCAGTAATACATACAGTGAGAAACACAGTAGTTAGCAATCTGATGAAGCAGGAAGTTGTGTCAGTAATACATACAGTGAGAGGGACACGGTAGTTAGTACACTGATGAAGCAGGAAGTTGTGTCAGTAATACGTACAGTGAGAGGGACAAGGTAGTTAATACTCTGATGAAGCAGGAAGTTGTGTCAGTAATACATACAGTGAGAGAAACACAGTAGTTAGTAATCTGATGAAGCAGGAAGTTGTGTCAGTAATACATACAGTGAGAGGGACACGGTGGTTAATACTCTGATGAAGCAGGAAGTTGTGTCAGTAATACATACAGTGAGAGAAACACAGTAGTTAGTAATCTGATTAAGCAGGAAGTTGTGTCAGTAATACAGACAGTGAGAGACACGGAAGTTAATGCTCTGATGAAGCAGGAAGTTGTGTCAGTAATACATACAGTGAGAGAAACACAGTAGTTAGTAATCTGATGAAGCAGGAAGTTGTGTCAGTAATATGTACAGTGAGAGAGACACTGTAGTTAGTACACTGATGAAGCAGGAAGTTGTATCAGTAATACATACAGTGAAAGAGACACTGTAGTTAGCACTCTGATGAAGCAGGAAGTTATGTCAGTAATACATACAGTGAGAGAGACACTGTAGTTAGCACACTGATGAAGCAGGAAGTTGTGTCAGTAATACATACAGTGAGAGAGACACTGTAGTTATTACTCTGATGAAGCAGGAAGTTGTGTCAGTAATACATACAGTGAGAGGGACACGGTACTTAGTATTTTGATGAAGCAGGAAGTTCTGTCAATAATACATACAGTGAGAGGGACACGGTAGTTAGTACTCTGATGAAGCAGGAAGTTGTATCAATAATACATACAGTGAGAGAGACACTGTAGTTAGCACACTGATGAAGCAGGAAGTTGTGTCAGTAATACATACAGTGAGAGAGACAAGGTAGTTAGTACACTGATGAAGCAGGAAGTTGTATCAATAATACATACAGTGAGAGAAACACAGTAGTTAGTAATCTGATGAAGCAGGAAGTTGTGTCAGTAATATGTATAGTGAGAGGGACACAGTAGTTAGTAATCTGATGAAGCAGGAAGATGTGTCAGTAATACAGTGAGAGAAACATGGTAGTTAGTAATTTGATGAAGCAGGAAGTTGTCTCAGTAATACAGTGAGAGAAACACGGTAGTTAGTAATCTGATGAAGCAGGAAGTTGTGTCAGTAATACATACAGTGAGAGAGACACTGCAGTTAGCACACTGATGAAGCAGGAAGTTGTGTCAGTAATACATACAGTGAGAGAGACACGGTAGTTAGTACTTCTATGAAGCAGGAAGTTGTGTCAGTAATACATACAGTGAGAGGGACATGGTACTTAGTACTCTGATGAAGCAGGAAGTTCTGTCAGTAATACATACAGTGAGAGGGACATGGTAGTTAGTACTCTAATGAAGCAGGAAGTTGTATCAATAATACATACAGTGAGAGAGACACTGTAGTTAGCACACTGATGAAGCGGGAAGTTGTGTCAGTAATACATACAGTGAGAGAGACATGGTAGTTAGTACACTGATGAAGCAGGAAGTTGTATCAATAATACATACAGTGAGAGAAACACAGTAGTTAGTAATCTGATGAAGCAGGAAGTTGTGTCAGTAATATGTATAGTGAGAGGGACACAGTAGTTTGTAATCTGATGAAGCAAATAAATAATTTTCTTGGGTGGCGAAAGCCAGGGTACATTTTTTGGCTAGGCTTGTATGGGCCCTAGGGCCGATAGCCTAGTACCTACCTATGAACCTATGAGAGAGACATGGTAGTTAGTACACTGATCATACCTCTCAACTGTACAGATTTTCACAGAATGTCCAGATTTTTGGCTCATATTTTTGGCCTGTTTCTCATAAAATTTGTGGTTTTCTGGCAAATCACTGGGATGATATGAGGAATGAAGTCACCAAATAATGATATACATTTGAGTTTCAGACTTCATATCCATCAGAAAATGTATGTCAAAACAAACCCTGTTACTCTAGCAACTTTCTAAGTTTATAAGAGCAATATTTAAAATCTATCCCTATTTTTGGGCCTTTGTCCCCCATTTTATCAGACTTTGTCCACATTTCTTGTGCTAAGAGGTTGAGAGGAACGACACTGATGAAGCAGGAACCTTGTATCAGTAATACATACACTGAGAGAGACACGGTAGTTAGTACTCTGATGAAGCAGGAAGTTGTGTCAGTAATACATATAGTGAGAGAGACACAGTAGTTAATACTCTGATGAAGCAGGAAGTTGTATCAATAATACATACAGTGAGAGAGACATGGTAGCTAGTACTCTAATGAAGCAGGAAGTTGTATCAGTAATACATAATGTGAGACAAACATGCTAGTTAGTAATCTGATGAAGCAAGAAGTTGTGTCAGTAATACGTACAGTGAGAGGGACACGGTAGTTAGTACACTGATGAAGCAGGAAGTTGTATCAGTAATACATACACTGAGAGAGGCACAGTAGTTAGTAGTCTGATGAAGCAGGAAGTTATGTCAGTAATACATACAGTGAGAATGACACTATAGTTAGTAAACTGATGATGCAGGAAGTTGTATCAATAATACATACAGTGAGAGAGACACGGTAGTTAGTACACTGATGAAGCAGGAAGTTGTATCAATAATACATACAGTAAGAGAGACACTGTAGTTAGTACACTGATGCAGCAGGAAGATGTATCAATAATACATACAGTGAGAGAGACACTGTAGTTAGCACACTGATGAAGCAGGAAGTTGTATCAGTAATACATACAGTGAGAGAGACACGGTAGTTAGCACACTGATGAAGCAGGAAGTTGTATCAGTAATACATACAGTGAGAGAGACACGGTAGTTAGCACACTGATGAAGCAGGAAGTTGTATCAGTAATACATACAGTGAGAGAGACACGGTAGTTAGCACACTGATGAAGCAGGAAGTTGTATCAGTAATACATACAGTGAGAGAGACACGGTAGTTAGTACACTGATGAAGCAGGAAGTTGTGTCAGTAATACATACAGTGAGAGGGACATGGTAGTTAGTACTCTGATGAAGGAGGAAGTTGTATCAGTAATACATACAGTGAGAGAGACACACAGTAATTAGTACACTGGTGAAGGAGGGAAAAGAGGTTAGTAAAGAGTCAGTGCAAATGGGAAAAGGGTGACGGTATGTAGGAAAAATGCACAGTATTTGTTAGTCTGTAGATGTCTGGATAATAACTTACCCGAGAAAAATTCAGTAAAGGTCGGAGGAGAGACACAAAGTAGTAGGAAAGAGGAAACGTATGTAAGACAGGCTGTTGAAATCATACATTTCTACAATGAGTAACAGTAACTCAATCAGTCATAACTAAAAATCCTCCATTGGAATTCCTCTAAAGGTGCTTATTTACATGTAACACAACTTAACAGCACAAAATAAATGCACCCCGACAAGGAAGGCAAGCCCCACCCCTTGAACTTAGGTGTACCAACTCTCTTATCATCCAACATTGGGGAATGGAGAAAAACCTTAAAACTATGTACAATGGTCTCAAGAAGTCACATTTTTCTGTAACTTGAACAAGCAAGCAGTTGACTAGACATCATTTATGAGGAAACCACAGAGAATCTGTGAGGAACACAGGCTTCTTGCACTGTTGTAAAAATACTGAATTTTGATATATGAGAGTATATTTCACAATATTGCTGATCCACTACATTGGCATACACACATTCTGACCACAGATGACTAACACTCAGTAAATTGAAAAAAAATGTGTTTATGCAGAGGTCAAATCCCCTTTACCCCCCACCCCTTCTGCTAAGATTGTAAAACAATGGAGAAATGGCAAAATACCACCCTCCACTGTGTAGCAATCCCCAAAGCAAGTTCTAGTATCCTGTGATGAACTGGTATTTCGATAAAACAAGCTTCCTTCCTAAACACACATACCAAACGTGCAATGAAGCACACTGAACTCATATATATATATATATATATATATATATATATATATATATATATGGATTCCTATTACAAGAACGAAAGTTCACTACTTCGAACTTGTAATAGGAAGCCTCACTTCTGCGAAAGTTCACTTTAATGAAAGTGAACTTTTGTGTAAGTGCACTTCACCGAAAACACCGCAGCACAGTGGAGGACATAAAAAACGAGCTATGTCCTCCACTATGGTGTGATAGTCATGGACCTTAGGGTTAGGGCACGGGTTAGGGTAAGGGGATAGTTAGTAAAGCTATCCCCTTACCCTAACCCATGCCCTAACCCTAAGGTTCGTGACTATCGCACCATAGTGGATGACATTGCTATGTCCTTCACTGTGCTGCAGTCATCATGGACCTTAGGGTTAGGGCATGGGTCATTGTAAGGGGATAGCCCTATGGGCTATCCCCTTACTATGACCTGTGCCCTAACCCTAAGGTCAGTGAGTACTGCACGGATGTTCAGTACAACACCCGTTCATTGTACTGAATTTCGTGTAAGTGCACTTTTGATTAAGTGCACTTTCGCTGCAGTGAGCATTCCATGCACTATTTTGAATTAGTGAAAATTCTATCTAGTGTATGGAACCCATATATATATATATATATATATATATATATATATATATATATATATATATATATATATATATATATATATATATATATATATATATATATATTATATATATATATATATATATATATATATATATATATATATATATATATATATATATATATATACCACCATTATGTCAGTTTGCAGTTGTACTCAGCATTTAGGGCTGAGTACATTATGTGGTGACCTTGTAGTGTGAATTCCTTGGGACTAGAGACATAGCTGGCTCAACCAGCTCCCTGGGCTGGCCCCATGAACTAGCTTACCACCCCCAGCTCTTCAAGTTTATAGAGGTAAAACGAGTACTTCTGCAAAACTGTCAGGATGCTTCCTACAGACAACAGCACAGTACCCAGTCTGCACCCCCCCCCATGACTGCTCCTTCTAATGGCACACCAACTAGGTTTTCAGTTATGACACATGCACACACACACAAACACACACTCATCCCTCCTGTCCCAGCTATTTTGGTCCCACTTCTGAGCTTTGCCCTTGACCCTCCTTCCTCACACTTTAGTAAAAATATACAATTTTTTCTTTTAAACTCTAGCAAACCACTTGCTACAAAGGCAGTAAGCAGTTGCTACAGTTTGTTACCCTGCCTGTACAAAGCGCTATGGTGCACAGGTTTTAGTTAAAAAAATCTTTTTTAGTCAGTAGCAAACTGCTACAGATTATACTCTGCACAGAATGTACAGCACTCAGGTTTTAGTTAATATTTATTTTACGTTTAAACTGTAGCAAGCTGCTTGCTACAATATAGCAAACTGGATGGCCGATCAAGCCCACTACCACTTTGTATGGAGAGCAGTTGCCCTTCTCCCCTGCCCTAGCTATGGTACTACCTGAGACACTTATATGACTGGATACACCAGGGAAGGTTATATTTGTGTGCTGTGAATTTAGCATGCTTTTCACTCAACACAGGTAGCTCAGATGAACCTGTTTATGAGAGGGGTGCCTGGAATGTGTTTCAGTTTTTTTCACATGCATTTAGGTCTGGTAGTTCAGGTATTGCACACATACATGCAGAGAATGTTGCATGTTAGAAATGGAAGCCTGACCCCATGTGCCTTGTTGCACAAAGTATTCCTGTCTAGTACTAGAGTGTCATAATGGGAATCTGCCAGTTCTGAAGACTAGGTGTAGCGGTAAACTTTTGAATACATCCCACCACAAGACACCTCTGTATCATTATTGGGAACAGTGTCTTGAGTCTGAAGCTGCCTTATTCCTGCCAGTAAGGTAAGGCCCTTTATATACGATAAAGAATAACAGAAGCTGTAACTAAACATGGCCATTGTCATGTCTGGGACGACATGATCGACAGACCACGATGCTTTGCCAGAGATGGTCTGCACCTGTCACCTCTGGGGTTCAGGTTACTGGTTAAAGCTCTTACCACCCCTATAGTGCCTTTTTTAGGCAAGGTTCAAAGGACAAAACCACCACCATAACAGATACAAGCATGTAAAATCTGAAGGTAATGCTACTCAATGCTAGAAGTCTACATCTCAAAATGCACTCACTCGAGGCACTCCTTAAAATGGAGAACATCGATATCTGTGCAGTAACTGATACCTGGTTCAAAGCTCCACAGAGCACCCCTGCATTACCAGGCTACAACTCTTCCCACACCTTTCGGCCACCAAACCAAGACCAAAACACTAAAGGTGGAGGAGTGTCCATATTCACCAAGGATATTCACACCTCCAGGCTAGTTGCCCAACACAATGCATCTGAAATTCTCCAGGTGCAACTCTAACACTAGGTAAGACTGCAATCCAAATTGTAGCTTGCTACAGATCCCCAACCATGCCCCAAGATTCTCACTACACCTTTCTAAACATACTGGAAAATATTAAGATACAACCAAACACCCTAATACTGGGTGATTTTAACTACCCTGCCATTAACTGGGAAAACTACTCGGGTACCAACACCTTTTCCCAACAGTTCTTGGAATTCATAAATTCCAATGCCCTGGATCCACTAATCCATTGTCCCACCAGGGGCTCCAATATCCTAGACCTGGTCATTACCAACATGGGAGATAGATGCTCCACACCAGTAGTCACCCCTCCTTGGTCTGACCATAAGCAAATCACCCTTGGCATCCACATCCCACCCCCACCCCCCAGTATGGAAACCTCCGTAAAAAACTTCTCCAAAGCCAATTTCATGCTACTCAAGTCAAAAGTGACAAACTTTATGACACCCATGCAGACGGGAGCTGAAAGTTTGACTGCTGAATCCTACACTAAGGCACTGTACAAGCACATCCACTCGTACATGAATTGTGCCATCCCAAATAGACCCAAGATGCTCTCCTCCAAAAAAGGAAGCCTATCTAGTGGTCTCCTGCTATAAACAAACTATACAACAAAAGGAAGAAACTGTTGCAGAAAAGAGGAAAATCCCATGATGCAAAAAACTCCCTTACTAGCCTCAGTAAGAAGCTGAGATCCCTCATAAAATCTCCCAGAGCTAGTTACGAAAATAAAATTGCCAAAAATTCCAAAGACAACCACAAGGCATTCTATAGTTATGTCAAGAATCTAAATGGCAATGCTCAGATCTGCTCTGAGCTACAACAGAATGGCATTAAATATACTGATCCCAAGGATATTGCCAATATACTGGCAGATCGATTTAGTGCAAACTTCACCCCCCTCACACCCCTAAAGGGCCCATCTCAATACCAAAAGATTGCCAAATTCTGGTAATCATGGCCACACAGGTAGAAACTGCACTTTCCAAAGCTAAGAATACAGCATCCATGGGACCAGACGGCATCCCAAGCTGTGTACTACATGAACTACAAAATGAACTGGCACCTCAACTAAGTGTCATGTTTAATCATAGCCTCACCTCAGGCTTCGTGCCCACTGAGTGACGCACAGCTACAGTTATCCCACTCCA
The DNA here is from genome assembly GCF_019279795.1 of Protopterus annectens. NCBI lineage: Eukaryota > Metazoa > Chordata > Ceratodontiformes > Protopteridae > Protopterus > Protopterus annectens. The sequence goes on along the minus strand of NC_056749.1, from coordinate 15,850,585 downwards.
CAAAGGGGGATCCACCTTGGATCCTGGGAACTGCCATCCCATCAGTCTGACAAGCCTGATCTGCAAGGGCATGGAACGCATTATCATGGAACTTATAAACAAAGACATTGGCAACCTTCAAAAACTGGACCCCACCCAGTTTGGGTTCGTGAAGGGCCGATTGTGTCTCCAGAACCTGATTGACTTCTTTGAATCAGTCTCCAGAGCTGTGGAAGAGGGTTAGGCAGTCCACACAGCCTATCTGGACCTTGCCAAGGCCTTCGACACCATCCCCCACTCTGAAATCATAGATAAACTTACTAAGCTGGGCATAAATCCCTACGTCACTTGATAGGTTGCCAACTGGCTTACTGACAGAACCCAGACTGTAAAAGTAGCCGACTCCAAATCCAACTCTAGATAAGTGACAAGTGGAGTACCTCAGGGTTCAGTCCTGGGACCACTCTTGTTTGGCATCTGCTTCTCTGAAGTACAGGCCAACACTAAGGGACTCTGGCTAACAAAGTTCACAGATGACTGTAAACTGGGAGCCATTATTGACTCCCCAGATGATGTGGATATTCTACAAAAGGGCCTTACAGAAACAGATGCTTGGTGCCAGAGCCATGGGCTCAAGCTTAATGCCAAGAAATGTATAGTTATCCCCGTTGGGAAAAAACATGTACCCATGAATTACCACATAGGTGGCAGTACACTAAACACTGAAAGTATGATGACAGACTTAGGGACACAGGTGGACAGTGGTCCCACCTTCAATAACCACATTGCCACAACAGTCAGGAAATCCTTCTATGTAGCACACCTCATCACTAAGGGCTTTTCATCCAGAAAAAAGGAGGTAATTGTTCCACTGTACTCATCCCTCATTAGACCCATTATAGAGTACAACGCCCTGTTTGATTTGTACCTCACAAGACATCTGCAACAGCTGGGAAGGCCGCAGAAATACCTCACTAAAAGAATAACAGGCCTAAAGCAGATGCCCTACGCTGATGGTCTAAAAAAACTCCAGCTATACTCTGTGGCATATCGTCTACTCATAGGCAATCTCTGCTTAACATACATGGCCTTGTCAAACCCTGAGCTGTTGGACATGCTCCACTTAAAGAAATCCCAATCCCTCAGAGCCACATGCTCCAGGGATCCTGGATCCAGGGGTCCAGGGACCTTGTCATCACAATGAACAAAACATGCTGGAGGGATAGGTTCCTGACCCAGAGACCCCCATACTCTGGAATAGACTACCCATACATGTCAAGCAGAGCACCTCCTTGGCCCTCTTTAAAAGGAACCTTGACAATTGGATGGGAGATAGGAAATTCACCCCAGGGATCACGTCAGTCGCCCTGCTAGACAGGGCTCCAGGGAAGTAAATATTGTAGGAAGAAATATCCAGGGAATTGTTATGGCTAGGCTTGTATAGGCCCTAGGGCCGATAGCCTAGTACCAACCTATGAACCTATGGGATACACTGAGAATGGACATGGCAGAGCTTGTAAATTCGATAACAGCCTGTCTCAACTGCACATGTTTTTCTTCACAGTTCTGGGCTGGTCTAGGCTCCAGGGTTAAATCTTGATGTCCGATCACTATCCTCATGGAGTCTACATTCTTTCTCCATGTGTTTATTTTCCTAGTAGTCTGGTTTCCTCCCACTTTCTCAAAACATGCTAGCTGACTGGCTTTACTAAGAACCAAAATAAATCCTGACACCAGATAAATACCATAAATCACACTAAGTAAAAATAAAACACTTTAAAGTAATCAGAGCTGCAACAAAAAAAGTGAACTAGTAAGTATTTTATGAGCGCTTTTGTCCCAGACAAAGTGAGGACTTCATCACAATGAGATAACAAAATGGAGGCTAACTTAAGTACTACAAAAAAATCACATGATCAAAGAAAGTCAGTTGAAGACTTCTTAAAAACACATTACAACAGTGGAAAATAAACACTGTGAGCATACACATATCTATCTATCTATCTATCTATCTATCTATCTATCTATCTATCTATCTATCTATCTATCTATCTATCTATCTATCTATCCATACAGTATAATATATATTTTGTCTATAATAAACATTTTATTCTAGGAATTGCTAAAAAATGAATACATATTTACAACCTTAAAGCACTAATATTTAATACTTTGTTAATAGTGATATGTTCAGTCAGCCCAGGTAGAATTATAGAGTTTAACTTAAGTTGCTAATAAAATTCTCTGTAATTTAAGGTAGTCTCCCAACTGCCACCCTTGCACTTGAGTGAACAATGTCCAAAACAGTGAATAGAAATTTTCTGAAATTATTGCATGTCTTGACATGTTTACTTAATTCATTTTGGGGGTCACCCTTACGAATCCTTTCCATCAAACATCTTACAGTCTTACCAACATAAAATGCATCACAAGAGGCACAGCAGGCCAAATAAACTACAGCTTTACACACACAGTTGGACCTTTCCAATGTCTGTCTAGTGTCAATGCTACTTCCTTATTCTCCACATTAATTTAAGTACATTGATGGCGCCTAGGACATCTAGTTGGATTTAACCTCTTAATTTGGGGGCCTTCAGAACTACAATGACCAGATTGAAAATAGGTCTTTAGGAGTTTTGATCTCTTATAAACAAAACCAGGAGAAGTCCCAATAATTTCTCTCATTCTCTTATCATGTGAAAAAATATGCCTCAATGTTTAGTAACAATATTTTTTGTTGATCTTGCATCTGCTGTACAGGTCAGCACCATGTCTTTATCAAATTGTGTTACATCTTTATTTGAATTACTAGACATGACACAGTTGCCCTGCAATATAAGTAGAAGCTTTGTTTTTCTGTCCTGAATCATTTTCTGCCTAGTAGATTCAAGGAGTTCCTCTGGGTATCCTCTGGCTATGAAAGCATAGCACAACTTGTCTAACTCAGTCATAAATTATCGTCATCTGACACCAACCTGGATAGATGGACAAATTGTCCGTTAACCAAACTGGGTTTCTGTTTACTTGGATGACAGCTCTCACAATGCAAATAGGCATTAGAGAAGGTATGTTTCCTGTAAATATTAGATTTTTTTTTTCTTTTTTGCCATTCACATCCTTGTTAATGTAAACATCTAAAAAAGTTTGCTGCCAGAAAATAACTGTGAGTGAAGGACTGGAAATGTGTTGTGCTATTTAAATAGGTCAAAAACTGTAGCAGCAATGGTTCACCACCCTGCCGGAGAACAAATGCATCAGCCAAAAAAATCCAAGATACAGAGAACAATTTTGTAAGCAACGTGAGTTTTTCCCATGTACTTAAAACCAGGTTGTCATATATTGACGCACATGCAGATCCCATTGCCACACGACTGGTTTGGTGAAAGAAGTCCCCTTCAAAGAACACAAAATTATTAAAAAGCACAAACTCCATGGCATGTGTAACAAAGGAAATATCAACTGCAGAAAGCTGACTGACTTTAATAAATTATTTATGTACATATTATATTTGCCTTAGCCCTTATCCTTTGGTCAAGGCCCATGGATTAGCCCACTTACCAAACGAAGAAATAATAAATAAAATAAAATAATTTGCACATGAATACAGAATGCCCTCATTATTTGTGGAAGATGCATAAAAATGAAATATTATGTAGTTATAATGACAAACAAAGGGGAAGTAGTGCTAATGAGGGACTTTATTAGGCCACACGCTATTCAAAATACCTCAACTGCATCCATTCTCTAAGGACATTGTTGATGTCCTACAAGGAGTGGTTGTCAGATAAGTTGCACTAGATTCCACTGGAGGAAGGCCAGTCGTGGTCATTCAGATTGTGTGGGGTGTTTTAACCGTTTGAGAATTGGTCAAAAATGAGGTATTGCCTAAAAAAAAAAAAAAATCTAATAATAAACAAAGAGGATGGGGGTAACAAAGCACCGAGACACTGACACTGAGACTGCGATAAATGAATTTGCAGCTATAAAAGAAAATATATATCATTCTGGTTCCCAGATGAAGTGACATTAAAGGTGATGGAAAAGCATTCAGCATTTAGAAAGTATGAGAAAACCTTGAATGGGAAGACAGGATGATAAAGAAAAATAAGAGAAAGAAACACAAGGCAGTCAGATGAGCAAAAGTCAAAGTAGATGAAAAGACAGTGCAGTTGTCTTAAGGTGTGTCATTTAACAGTAATCTTCAAGGACAGATATTATCTGGGTTTACCCACCTTTTTTTTTCTGTATCAGAGCCATATTTCCCTAGGTGTTCCCATTTTTCATACAAAGACCAATGCTGGCTTTGCTTCTACAAAGGATGTGATGCAAAAAGTTCAGGTCTTCCATATAACCAGCATTGTTATTCATGTGTTTTGTTATTCAAGCCTGGAGGCCAGAGAGGGAAGTCCACTTGTAGGAGCCAACAACTCATCACTGACCGTATCTGTCCATCCATCCACAACACCTTTTCCCATTTTTGAATATGGGCTCAGGGTGTACTTCAACCAAGGTTTACACTGCCGGGTGGCCAAACCTGCCACCAATGTTCTTCAAGACTACACACTCGCACAGACACTCACACCTATGGCCAATTTAGAGTGTCCAATCCACCCACTGCATGTTTCTGGAATGTGGTAGGAAACCAGAGCACCCAGAGGAAACCCACGTGAACACAGAGAGGACATGCAGGCTTTGCACAGAAGGCATCCCAATCAAGAGTGGAACCGGAGAACCAGCACTGACCACATAACAAGTACAAAATAAAATATCCAATAAAGAGAAACATGTTTGACAGACATAGTAACTGTATACAAGTCTCTGTAAAGAAGGAACAAAGATTATTTATTTTTACATTTGTTAACCGGGTTAGTTCGACTGGGCCCAGAGAGCCATTTTTCAGCAGAGACCCGAGGAGAAAAAGCTCCAGTAAAGTAATTGAAAAATAAGAAAAACCTAACAATTCAAGTTGTAAGATACTTAGTACAAAAACAGAGAGAAATATACAATATGAATATATACAAGGCAAAAGTACATTATTTTGAGAATGCAGTAACAATATGTTTGAGAAATTTGGTTAGCATTAAGATATTTACAAGGAATGTAGCAATGCCTAAAGTAAAAAAAAAATAAAAAATTCAGAGTAACATCATGGCACAGTACAATAAACATGCATTTAATAGCATAGGTACTAACTGCAGAGAGAGTAATATATGTAGACAGTTTAGGTAGATACCAGGCAGATATGTTAATTGAGAGAAGAAGAAAAATTCATTAGGTAATTTCCTGACAAGTACAGATCCATGCATGCTGGAAATTCATTTTTAGTTGCTTTTTGAATGCGCCACTTTTGGTAGTGGAGCGAAGGGACAATGGAAGTTTGTTCCATGAGTGTGCAACTGAATGACTGTATTTTTACAATATTTTTGTTTGGCTTGGTCACCTGCAGAAGGTTTTATTGTATGCTTCTGAGGTCACGGGTGTGTAGGGTGTAGTTATGGATGTAATGGCAGGGCAGGAGTTGGGGGCTATTTAGGATGCTGTGTGCAATTTGCAGTTGTGATATTTGAAGCATGTGGGGAGCTCAGGCCATCTTAAACTTTTCAGGGATATACAATGATGGGATTTGTAACTATTACTGGCTGCAAATCTTATTATAGGTGGTTTCTAGTTTGGTTACGAGATTATTTTGGAGGTTAGTAAGTATGGGACCAGCATACAACAGGGATGGTAGAATAAATGTTTGAACCAGTATATGTCTAGATTTGTTAGGTATATATTTGTTGTTGTGGTACAGAAGACCTAGTTTTTCACTGGACTTTTTGATACCGTTTAAGATATATAGGTTGAATTTCAATTGATCGTTTATAGTAACACCAAGCAATTTGGTGTTTGAGTCAGCAGTAATAATTGTATTGTGGAGGGTGACAGGTAGTGTATTTGGGGGTGGGGGTATGGAAGGTTGACAATTCACATTTTGACATAGTTGGTTATAAAAAATAAAATGCAAAAAGAAGCTCCAACAACGAAGGCGGTCTGAATAAAAGCAGTTTTAATCCACACAGTAAGCGCTTTCAAACACAAGGTTCTTCGTCAGACTGAATTCTGTGTTTGAAAGCGCTTACTGTGTGGATTAAAACTGCTTTTATTCAGACCGCCTTGGTTGTTGGAGCTTCTTTTTGCTTTTGATTTTGAAGTCAGTTATTTTGTGAAGTTGCTACAGTTTTCCTGACTGGAGGTATTTTCTCTTTTGGTATATAGTTGGTTATACACCTGCAACACACTACAGGTGTGGAATTACATAAAATTCAAATTGTAGGTAAGGTGTGGGGTATGCTAGTTGTTAGTAGGAACCCCTTTGTAAAGGTGGTGGTCAGTTGTTGACACACTTGGTATGCATCCTACATTTTCATGGTTCCCCAGAAAACAACTATTTTTGTTTTTTATGTCTTTTTGTGAACATGCACAAACATAATAAATGGAGTTTTTAAAAAAGGAGTTTTGATTGTTCTTAATAAGGGGAAACCATTTTTTATGTAAAAATAGAAAAAAAAGATTGTAATTGGAAATTAATGTAAATCACAGTTGGTTAGGTTATCAGAAGAGAGTGACTGATGGTTTTCCCACCAGTGGATGAGGTTCTTTACAAGACAATTCTATAATTGTTTTATTAATTAATGAATGTTGATTGGTATTAACAAGAGGATCTGAAATGTATTTAAGCTTTAATGGACAGAGTTTGTATTGAATCTGAAGAAGTCTCCACAGGAGACAAAAGTGCTTGTACTGATTCTATTTTACTTTATTAAAACTATTTTCATGATCCTATTCCTGCAAGGACATTCCTGCTTCTTTTTTATTTTATTTGTTATGAGTTTAATAATTGTATTATCTAAGGATGAGATGGTGAAGTTGTCTTTAGCTGGACTGAGGTTTTTTGGAAGGAAAAGGAGAAGCCTGGTCTTTTTGGGGATGAGAAGCAGGTTTGCAGTTAGCCATTGTTCTACTAGGTGCACAAATTGTTGAGTGACAGTGTGGAGATTTTGTACATTGTCGGAGGTGTTAATAATTGTGGAATTGTCTGCACACTGTATTAAGGTAGAGTGGGGGTAGGAGACATGGAGGTTATTTGTAAGTATATTAAAAAGTAGGGGGCCCAAGATAGAACCCTGAGGAACCCCAGTCTTAACAAAGCGGAAAGGGGAGAAGGATGTTTGCCATCTGACGGACTGATATCTGTTCAAGAGGTAGTGGTTAAACCAGGAGGTAGTGGAGGTAGAGAGTTGTAGGTTGGAAAGGTTGTTTAGGAGGATGGGATAGGAAACGGTATCAAATGCTTTGGATAGGTCAAGGAATAGAGCTGATATGAGTTTATTATTATCTCTGGCTTGGGCAAAGTTGTGTGTGAAAAATAGGAAGGCAGTGGTAGTACTGTGCGAGGGTCGGAAACCATGCTGTGTGGGTGTAATTAGGTTTGCCTGTAAGACGTGGTTTAGTATTTGTCAATGTATACAGTTTTCCAGTATCTTGGATAAGGGGATAATATGGCACTAGCCCTATAATTTGAGGATTCTGTAGAATTTCCTCCCTTGTGGAGGGTTATTATGAAGAATTTTTTTCCAGATATCTGGTACTGTATTCTCTTGGATGGATCTATTGATAAGTATAGATACAGGATATGCTATGGATTCAGCTGCATGTTTGAGAAATAATGGAGGGGTTTGTCAGCTGATGGGGAACAGGTTTGAGTTTGTTAAGAAGTGATCTGATGAAGGAAGTTGCTGCAGGTGTCAGGGAGAATGATGGGAGAGATGAGGTGGGAGGTGGAGTCTTTATATCAAGAGTTTCTGGTTTAGTAAGCTTTTCTATTGTTTTGATGAAAAAGTTGCTAAGTAGGCTTGCAGTTTCATTAGAAGGTTTGTTAGGGAAGGGGTTTAGTGAAGAGATAGTAGTTTGTTTACTGAGTGCCAGAATTTCTTCGGGTTGGAATGTAGATTTCTCAGAGATTTTTGATAAAAAATTTTTTGTCTAGTAGGACCTGCTTTTTTGTTTGGCTGCGAAGCTGTTTATATAAGTTCATCTGGAAAGTTGAGTTGTTATTTTTTTTCCATGCTCTCCAGGCACTGTCTCGCTTGTTCATAACTGAGTGGCCTGGTTTAGCCAAGGTGCATACTTACACATTTTAGCCTAATTTTTCTACTGGGAGCCAGAGTGATAAGGGTTTCAAGGAATACATTGTTGAAACTTTGGACAGCTTCATTAAGGGGTAATGTGTGTAGGAATGACCAGTTTACAGTGGACAGTAATTTGTTTAGGGTGACAGGGTTGTAGTTTTAAGGTTACCAGACTCTTTGCATTGGTGGCTCTTGTTTAGACTGGGAGAGTGTCTTACTACTGAGGTAGGGAGGTGGTCACTAAAGGAGTTAGGTAGGGTGGAAGGGTTATGATAGCTGTGGGGGTTGGATAGATACTAATATCTAGTCGCTAACTGAGCTGTTCTGGGAATTATTTTGCTGGTGCGTGAGTGAGGTGATCAGTTGGGTAAAGCCATAAAGGTTTGTAGAGTAGCTAGGGGATGCAGTATTAACAAGGTTCCAGTCAATATTCATATCCCCAAGGATGATGGTTTCATAGGGAATGGATATAGAAATCCAGGAAAGAAACTGCTCGAGTATGGGAATGTTTTTACCTGGGGGTATGTAGATCACTGCAATTACATGTTTTTTGTGTTGATTTAGGTTACAGGTTGCTATAAGTATTTCAGCAGGGCAGAATAGATATTGGGGTGGGGGTAGAGCTGGTCAGAGTAGAGAACAGCTACTCCTCCACACTTTTTTTTTACTTCTATCCAGTCAAGCAATATTATAACCAGAGGGGAGAATTTCGCAGTTTGTAATATGAGGTTTTATCCATGTCTCAGGTAGAGCAAGTATATCTGGGTTATATTGAGAAATCCAGGCATGAAGGAGGGTGCTTTTATTGACAATGCTTTGTATATTCATTGAAAAAAGATATATTTTTGGAGGCTTGTTATCGTAATGAGTTATTTGTGAGGCAGTTGAAAGGGGGGGGGGTGCTGTATATGTATGGTTAAGGAGGTAAGTTTTACTGTTACAGTTACACATCCTCAGAGATGTACTGTTATGATGAGTAAATTGTCTTATTTTGGCAGAGTCCCAAAACTGTGTTCATTTACCCTTGGCAGGTGAGCAGTTACATGATACCCTGTGGCAAAGCCTTGTCAAAACTTGTCAGTCTCCCCTTAGATTGTGCCTCCAGCATGTGCTGCATGGTTAATGGGTGGGTGGCAGCAGTCCATGTTTCAGCTTCAAATATATCTTGTGGAAAATATTTCTGCAGTGAGTTGTTGAAACTGCTGCCTCTCTAGTGACATGTTCTCCAATAGTGCCTTACAAATGTTAATTTACTTATTATAGCAAAAGCCAGTGACTTTAACAAGATCTGTTTAGTTATACGTGTTCCTTTTTTCCATTTCCTAGACAAAAACTTAACCTGCTTTTGTAACGGCATGAGTTTATCTGGTGCATTATCCAAGTTGTCGGTGCATACACAGCAAAGGCAGGAAATGCACCCCTTCATTCTTGTATTTTAGATGGAAAACTGGAAGCTGTATGGACTGCTTAATAGACACTGATAAGGCCACCTTATACATGAAAAACAGGAACCCTTTATTATGAAAGACTGTGTAAGGTAACTTGAAGATGAAGGCCTTTAGTTCTGAAATCGTTTTCACTCTGACATACCTCTCAAATTATTCGCTAAAGAATCAGTGAACATTATTTAAGATGTGATTTAATAAAGATGTAAAAAAAAAAAAAAAAACAGGGACAATCCCTAACCATTTCTGTAATTCCCCTAAAAAGTCAAAACAACAACAGGCTTTGTGTCTGCGTGCCTTTCCTGAAGAAGAAGAAGAATGTAACATTAATATCTGGCATTACTGGCCAGCTGTAATCCTCAGTGGGTTACTAGGAAGTCAAATGCTTTATGAGGGATAGTGCACAAATAGGAGGCAAAATCAGCAGCAGTTAAAAGGTACAGTCCCTGACGTTACAGCAAATGGAAAAATGTTTTTCAAGACACACATTTAACATCAGCTATGTCTGATGGTTGAAACAGAAGTAGAGTTCACTTTTCTTTTCCAACATGAAATTGAAATCCCAGGAAGGAGAGAGATGTCTTCTAGGAGATTCTACATGGAGGGCACCTTTCAGGAAGGCCTTGGCAGACAGATTTGCTGCCCTCAGTTTGTTGCTAGACATGGTAGTATAATGGTTAAGATCTTTGCCTCACAAACACAAGCTCCAGGGTTTGATCCTGACCTCCAGCCACTGTCTGTGTGGAGTTTGCATGTTCTCCCTGTGTCTGTGTGCTCTACTCCCAAAGACATGCTCCAAGCTCCTGCATCAAGGATGGAAGGTACGGTTCTCGCAACTGAACTTCAGAGGTCTCTTAACAGTGTTTGTCCAAAAATGAAGAGTCATGGGGATCTACATAGAGTCTAAATGGTGATTATTGGAAATGAGTTAAGTATCTCAAACAACTTAGGTATCAACCATGGTGTGTAGTATCCTGTAGGGAGGACATGGACCAGAGAATGTGTGCTGCATCAGTGCCAGCTGTGTGGTGTAAAAATTGTCTATAGGTGATTTGGTCATGTCAATTAATGCCACCAAAAAGGGCTTGGATATTTGTTGGTCATAAGTAGACTGAGGGCCTGAAATATGCAAGTGACACATGCTAATGGTGAAAATAGTCTAAGTACCTATATTTATCAGTGTGTGCCTGCCATAAAACCCAGAAACCCTAGGTCAGTAAGCTATTGGCAGGCCGGTTTCCAGATGTCCAGCCTGGGTTACTGGACATAAAACAAAATGACCTGCCAAAAATGAATAAAGAATCACTACCCTGAATACTGGTTCAGTGACAGGATTGTATGTAGATGACATGATGGTAAGGAGGAGACTGGACCGCCTGTGTATCCAGGACACAAGAAGGATGGGCAGTGTAGCAAAACCATTTGTTTTGGGATCCAGAGTACATTACTTGGGGAGGACAGGCTAGATATGGTACTGGAATTGTGGTGAGAGAGAGAGAGAGAGAGAGAGAGAGAGGGAATCTTCTGAGAGCTGGGAGGGATGTCATCAGAATCAGTGATAGGCACAGCAGTCTTTATCTTGACCTAAAGCCTGGGCAGTATTCATAACCTCAGCCTGTGCTCCACAGCCTGGGCAGTATTCATAACCTCAGCCTGTGCTCCACAGCCTGGGCAGTATTTATAACCTCAGCCTGTGCTCCACAGCCTGGGGAGTATTCATAACCTCAGCCTGTGTTCCGCAGCCTGGGCAGTATTTATATCCTCAGCCTGTGCTCCACAGCCTGGGCAGTATTCATAACCTCAGCCTGTGCTCCACAGCCTGGGCAGTATTCATAACCTCAGCCTATGCTCAACAGCCTGGGCAGTATTTATAACCTCAGCCTGTGCTCCACAGCCTGGGCAGTATTCATAACCTCAGCCTGCGCTCCACAGCCTGGGCAGTATTTATAACCTCAGCCTGTGCTCCACAGCCTGGGCAGTATTCATACCTTCAGCCTGTGCTCCACAGACTGGGCAGTATTCATAACTTCGGCCTGTGTTCCACAGCCTGGGCAGTATTCATAACCTCAGCCTGTGCTCCACAGCCTGGGCAGTATTCATAACCTCAGTCTGTGCTCCACAGCCTGGGCAGTATTCATAACTTCGGCCTGTGTTCCACAGCCTGGGCAGTATTCATAACCTCAGCCTGTGCTCCACAGCCTGGGCAGTATTCCTAACTTCAGCCTGTGCTCCACAGCCTGGGCAGTATTCATAACCTCAGCCTGTGCTCCACAGCCTGGGCAGTATTCCTAACTTCAGCCTGTGCTCCACAGCCTGGGCAGTATTCATAACCTCAGCCTGTGCTCCACAGCCTGGGCAGTATTCATAACCTCAGCCTGTGCTCCACAGCCTGGGCAGTATTCATAACCTCAGCCTGTGCTCCACAGCCTGGGCAGTATTCCTAACTTCAGCCTGTGCTCCACAGCCTGGGGAGTATTCATAACCTCAGCCTGTGTTCCACAGCCTAGGCAGTATTTATAACCTCAGCCTGTGCTCCACAGCCTGGGCAGTATTCATAACCTCAGCCTGTGCTCCACAGCCTGGGCAGTATTCATAACCTCAGCCTTTGCTCCACAGCCAGGGGAGTATTCATAACCTCAGCCTGTGTTCCGCAGCCTGGGCAGTATTTATATCCTCAGCCTGTGTTCCGCAGCCTGGGCAGTATTTATATCCTCAGCCTGTGCTCCACAGCCTGGGCAGTATTCCTAACTTCGGCCTGTGCTCCACAGCCTGGGCAGTATTTATATCCTCAGCCTGTGCTCCACAGCCTGGGCAGTATTCCTAACTTCGGCCTGTGCTCCACAGCCTGGGCAGTATTCATAACCTCAGCCTGTGCTCCACAGCCTGGGCAGTATTCATAACCTCAGCCTGTGCTCCACAGCCTGGGCAGTATTAATAACCTCAGCCTGTGCTCCACAGCCTGGGCAGTATTTATATCCTCAGCCTGTGCTCCACAGCCTGGGCAGTATTCATACCTTCAGCCTGTGCTCCACAGCCTGGGCAGTATTCATACCTTCAGCCTGTGCTCCACAGCCTGGGCAGTATTCCTAACTTCAGCCTGTGCTCCACAGCCTGGGCAGTATTCATAACCTCAGCCTGTGCTCCACAGCCTGGGCAGTATTCCTAACTTCAGCCTGTGCTCCACAGCCTGGGCAGTATTTATAATCTCAGCCTGTGCTCCACAGCTTGGGCAGTGGGCAGTATTTATAATCTCAGCCTGTGCTCCACAGCCTGGGCAGTATTTATAATCTCAGCCTGTGCTCCACAGCCTGGGCAGCCACTGTGAGGAAAGCAGTGCATTCAGGATCTCGTAGATAGATCAGGACAAAAATTAGTTGGTGTTGATAATGGCAAACCTAAATATTCATATTGGGACAGACAAACAGAAGAGGATATGAGGACTGCCTATGTCCACATGGATGGAACAACAAGAGTGAAGAAGGAGAGGCCATTCTAGACTCTTCTGTCTGGTAAATGGCTTCATGGTAGCCAACACAAGGTTCAGCAAGACAGATAGCCACAAGATCACATACAAGAGAAGCCAAAATGTAACTCAGGTAGACTTCCTCCTGGTAAGGAAATGGTACTGGGTAAAATCCGAGTTTGTAAAATCATCCTCAGCAAAATTGTCTGCTGTCAGTATACACCTCTGGAGGCCACATCCAGCTGCATTCAGTGATCAGAGAAGGCTCTAAGGTCAAAACAAAGGCTTGAATTAAGATCTGGAGGTTGACTGAAAAAAAATCACAGGACCTCTGCGAAATACTAAGAATAGGTTCATAGGTTCGTACTAGGCTATCTGCCCAAGGGCATTTATAAGCCTAGCCCATAGTTATTTGGCTTTCGCCACCCCTTTAGTTTGAATAAAACTATGCCTATTATTTTGCTGTGCCTCTGTCAACAGTGACACTGAAGTAATCCGTGGGGTATATCTGCGATCCCCCATCCATTGGTCAAGATTCCTCTTGAACAAGGCCAGCGAGGTGCTCTGCCTCACATGTACTGGGATTTTGTTCCACAGCATAGGGAGTCTCTGGGTGATGAATCTGTCCCTCCAGCACGTTCTATTAATAACCGTGTCAAGGTTTAAGTCTCCCGCCCTTGTGGTTCTGAGGGATCTAGATTTTTGAGGTGAAGCATATTCATCAAATCAGGGTTTGACATGGCCTTATATGTCAGGCACAGGTCTCCTCTGAGCAAGCGGTATGAGACTGAATAGAGCTGGAGTTCTTTCAGTCGGGCAGCATAAGACATATTTTTGAGACCCTTTATCCTTTTGGTGAGGAACTTTTGGGGCCTTTCCAGCTGCTGCAGGTGTCGGGTCAGATACATTCGAATGGGGCATTGTACTCAATCATAGGTCTAATGAGTGATGAGTACAAGGGACGATGACCTCCCTTGATCTAGATGTGAATCCCTTCATAATCAGGTGGGCAATGTAGAAGGTTTTCCTAACTACTTTAGCAACATGAGTGTCAAACGAAGGCTACTGTCAACCTGGGTCCCCAGATCCCTGATGACTTCTGTGCTCAGTGGATTGCCACCTATATGGTAGCTAGGGGTAACCTTGTTTTTCCCGAAGGGTATGACTATGCATTTCTTGGCATTTAACTTTAGGCCATGGCTCTGGCACCAGTTATCCGTTTCTGTGAGGCCCTTCTGAAGGATATCTGTGTCAGATGTGTTTTCGACTATGGCGCCCAGTTTGCAGTCATCTGCAAACTTTGTCAGCCATAACCCTCCTGTGTTTGCTTGTACTTCAGAAAAGTAGATGCCGAACAAGAGTGGACCCAGGACTGATCCCTGTGGGACACCACTTGTGACAGGCTTTGAGTCTGACATGGCTCCAGCAACTCTGACCCTGTGGGTTCTGTCACTTAGCCAGTTTGCAACCCATCTTGTGATGTATGGATTTATATTCAAGCTGATGAGTTTTTCAATGATACCTGAGTGGGGTATTGTGTCGAAGGCCTTTGCCAGGTCAAGGTAGGCTGTATGGACTGCCTTTCCTCATCAATGGCCTTGGTGACTGTCTCGAAAAAGTCAACCAAGTTTAAAAGGCATGATCTGCCTTTGACAAAGCCAAACTGGGTTGGATCCAAAGTCTGCAAGTTCCCTATGTCTTTATTTATGAGTTCCATTATGATCCTCTCCATGGCTTTGCAGATAAGGCTTGTCAAGCTAATGGGATGGTAATTTCCAGGGTCGGTGGAGGCACCGCCCTTGTGAAGTGGGACCACAGTCGCCGTGCGCCACTCCTTGGGTACGTATCCTGAGGTGAGGCTAAGATTAAACAGCTGTCCTAACTGCGGGTTTAATTCCTCATTGAGTTTGTGGAGCACACAGCTGGGGACACCATCCGGTCCCATGGATGCTGTGTTTTTTGCTTTGGAGAGAGCAGTTCTCACCTGGGTGTTGGAGATGTTTGGGGGGGCTACAATCCTCTGGTATAGATATCTCTCCTTTTGGGGGGGAGGGGGGGGGAGAAGTTTGCACTGAACCTGTCAGCCAGTATGTTGGCAATGTGTGTAGGTTCAGTAATCTTCACATCATTTTGAACTAATTCTGAGCATATCTGGGAGTTTCCTCCTAGGTTTCTAACATAGCTAAAGAAGGCCTTATGATTGTCTTTTGAGTCCTTGGCGATTTTTCTCTCAAAATTTGCCTTGGATGATTTTATAGCACCTCAAGAAGTAGAGGAAATAGATGGAGCCACAAAAGAATGGCAGTGTCTAAAATGAACATGTGTACAGATGATAGAACAGATATGCAGCCAAGCCAGGGTGTGGAAATAAAGTGCATAAGGAAAGCTGCAGTTGGAATGCAGAAATACGTTATCAAACAAACACACTGCAGGAAGAAGGTGGGTGATAGAAAAGACAAACCAGGCCAAGAAGGAATAGTGGTTGTTGGCAAAGAGTCTAAGAGAACAGGTGCATTAGCAAAGAACAGGACATCAGAGAAACTCTACCAGTTTCTGGGAAGTGACTCAGCAGAGGCACAAAAACCCTCTACCAGGTTGCAAGGCAAAGACGGAATGATAAAGAAGGTAATAATCAGGCACCATTTATAAGGGACGCCAGCAACAACCTGCTCACCAGTCCACAGGACATCCAATCAGATGGAAGGAGCAACAACCTGCTCACCAGTCCACAGCACATCCAATCAGATGGAAGGAGCAACAACCTGCTCACCAGTCCACAGCACATCCAATCAGATGGAAGGAGCAACAACCTGCTCACCAGTCCACAGCACATCCAATCAGATGGAAGGAGCAACAACCTGCTCACCAGTCCACAGCACATCCAATCAGATGGAAGGAGCAACAACCTGCTCACCAGTCCACAGGACATCCAATCAGATGGAAGGAGCAACAACCTGCTCACCAGTCCACAGGACATCCAATCAGATGGAAGGAGCAACAACCTGCTCACCAGTCCACAGGACATCCAATCAGATGGAAGGAGCAACAACCTGCTCACCAGTCCACAGGACATCCAATCAGATGGAAGGAGCAACAACCTGCTCACCAGTCCACAGGACATCCAATCAGATGGAAGGAGCAACAACCTGCTCACCAGTCCACAGGACATCCAATCAGATGGAAGGAGCAACAACCTGCTCACCAGTCCACAGGACATCCAATCAGATGGAAGGAGCAACAACCTGCTCACCAGTCCACAGGACATCCAATCAGATGGAAGGAGCAACAACCTGCTCACCAGTCCACAGGACATCCAATCAGATGGAAGGAGCAACAACCTGCTCACCAGTCCACAGGACATCCAATCAGATGGAAGGAGCAACAACCTGCTCACCAGTCCACAGGACATCCAATCAGATGGAAGGAGCAACAACCTGCTCACCAGTCCACAGGACATCCAATCAGATGGAAGGAGCAACAACCTGCTCACCAGTCCACAGGACATCCAATCAGATGGAAGGAGCAACAACCTGCTCACCAGTCCACAGGACATCCAATCAGATGGAAGGAGCAACAACCTGCTCACCAGTCCACAGGACATCCAATCAGATGGAAGGAGCAACAACCTGCTCACCAGTCCACAGGACATCCAATCAGATGGAAGGAGCAACAACCTGCTCACCAGTCCACAGGACATCCAATCAGATGGAAGGAGCAACAACCTGCTCACCAGTCCACAGGACATCCAATCAGATGGAAGGAGCAACAACCTGCTCACCAGTCCACAGGACATCCAATCAGATGGAAGGAGCAACAACCTGCTCACCAGTCCACAGGACATCCAATCAGATGGAAGGAGCAACAACCTGCTCACCAGTCCACAGGACATCCAATCAGATGGAAGGAGCAACAACCTGCTCACCAGTCCACAGGACATCCAATCAGATGGAAGGAGCAACAACCTGCTCACCAGTCCACAGGACATCCAATCAGATGGAAGGAGCAACAACCTGCTCACCAGTCCACAGGACATCCAATCAGATGGAAGGAGCAACAACCTGCTCACCAGTCCACAGGACATCCAATCAGATGGAAGGAGCAACAACCTGCTCACCAGTCCACAGGACATCCAATCAGATGGAAGGAGCAACAACCTGCTCACCAGTCCACAGGACATCCAATCAGATGGAAGGAGCAACAACCTGCTCACCAGTCCACAGGACATCCAATCAGATGGAAGGAGCAACAACCTGCTCACCAGTCCACAGGACATCCAATCAGATGGAAGGAGCAACAACCTGCTCACCAGTCCACAGGACATCCAATCAGATGGAAGGAGCAACAACCTGCTCACCAGTCCACAGGACATCCAATCAGATGGAAGGAGCAACAACCTGCTCACCAGTCCACAGGACATCCAATCAGATGGAAGGAGCAACAACCTGCTCACCAGTCCACAGCACATCCAATCAGATGGAAGGAGCAACAACCTGCTCACCAGTCCACAGGACATCCAATCAGATGGAAGGAGCAACAACCTGCTCACCAGTCCACAGGACATCCAATCAGATGGAAGGAGCAACAACCTGCTCACCAGTCCACAGGACATCCAATCAGATGGAAGGAGCAACAACCTGCTCACCAGTCCACAGCACATCCAATCAGATGGAAGGAGCAACAACCTGCTCACCAGTCCACAGCACATCCAATCAGATGGAAGGAGCAACAACCTGCTCACCAGTCCACAGGACATCCAATCAGATGGAAGGAGCAACAACCTGCTCACCAGTCCACAGCACATCCAATCAGATGGAAGGAGCAACAACCTGCTCACCAGTCCACAGGACATCCAATCAGATGGAAGGAGCAACAACCTGCTCACCAGTCCACAGGACATCCAATCAGATGGAAGGAGCAACAACCTGCTCACCAGTCCACAGGACATCAAATCAGATGGAAGGAGTTCTTCCAGCAGCTTATGAATGAAGAAAACCCCACAGAAGTTGTACTGTCCCATGCACACCCTATGACAACAAAAGAAAATAGAATCCACTGTAGAAAAATTAAGAAAATCACTAAGGAAAATGAAGTCAGGGAAACCAGCAAGCTCAGATCAAGTTATGGCAGATATGATCAGTATGTTGGATTTGTTAGAGAAGAAATGGCTCCTGAGTGTCCTTGTTGCAGTATGGAGAGAAAGGCGTATCCCAGATGACTGGAGAATAAGCATACTTGTGCCAGTGTATAAGAACAAAGGGGGCATTCACAACTGTGGGCAGTACAGAGGCTTCAAACTCCTGTCACATTGCATGAAAGCTCTGGAGAGGATGACTGATAAATGAATATGCAAAATGATAAATGGGAGATGAGTAGTTTGGATTTAGTTCAAGATGCAGTAAAACTGACCCGATGTTTGCAGTGAGACTGACAATGGAGAAGAAAACAGAGCTGAGGAAACAGTCCTACTGGACATTCCCAGACATGAAGAAAGCATATAACAAAGTCCCATGAAAGCTGATTTAGACCGTCTTGTGACATTTCAAAGTCCTAAAAATATGGAAGAATTATTAAGTACAGGATATGAACAAGGACCTAGTGACACAAGTATGAACAGTGTTCTGACTCACAGAGAGGTTCCCAGTGGGAGTGGGTGTGGATCAGGGTTCAGCTTTGGGGTGATTGCTGTTCATACTGGTGACTGACTACAGGAGAAGGGGACATTTCATCAAAGCTGCTGTATACAGATGATATGCCATTACAGGCAGACTCTGAACAAGAACTTCAGCAAAGGACAGGGGAATGGAATGCAAAGCTGAAGGCAGATGGGATGAAACTGAGTACAGATGGGACAGCAGTAATGGCAGCAAGTGGGGGAAATCAGACAGTGCTGAGAACTGAAATAGAAGGGAAAATAGTTGAACAGGGTAACATCTTCTGATTTATGTATGGTGTGGTTAAGGAGAATGGATGCCTGAATGAGGAAGTCAAAGTTTGAATCAGAGGTGCAGCAGCCAGTTGGCACAAAGTGTTGGGGGTCGTGTTCAACAGAGAGGTCGTGTTCAGCAGAGAATGCAAAGAAGATGAAGATCAAGGTGTGTTAATCAGTGGTGCACTCAATCAATTATGTAAAAAGGTTACTAAAGACAAAAATGAAAAAAACAATCCAATAAACGCTTAGAAACACAAGTCCTTTTACTGGGGGAATGCAGGAGGGATGGACGTTTTACTTTTATAGTGACATATCCTTGAAGAGCTGTTGTTGTGATAAGTATATTACATATAGGTGTTCTCTCTTCTTTGAGAAGGGGTGGATTGTAAGAATAAATTGTAACATTTAGGTATAGTCCCAAGGCTGTATTCATTTACCTTGGGAGGTGAACATAGGATCAAAGGATCATAGGATCATAGGAAGTTACTATGTTAATGGCCCAGGGTCCCTTACAAACCTAGCCAAAAGAATATCCCAAAAAAGAAACCTCCGTCAGCACTTGTCACCCCTGTCAATGAGGGACACAGGTGGAACCCCTGGGACAAATTTGTGGTTTCCCATCTACTCATCAAGGTTGCACTTGAAGAGGGTCAGCGAGGTACTCTGTTTGACATGTATGGGAAGTCTATTCCAGAGACGGGGCAGCCTCTGGGAGACAAACCTGTCTCTTCAGCAGGTTTTGTTGATGTTACATAATAGATTTATGCCTTTTGAGTGGGTAATGAGCGAGGAGTTAGACTTACGGATATGGAGCATCTCTAGTAGAGCAGGGTCAGAGATTGCCTTGTAGGCGAGACACAGATCACCTCTGAGCAACCTGTACGATACCGAGTAGAGTGATAGTGATTTGAGGCTGTCTGCATAGGACAGGTGTTGGAGACCATGAATTCTCTTTGTGAGCTATTTCTGTAGCCTTTCCAGCTGGTGCAGGTGTTTGGAGAGGTACATACCAAATGGGGTGTTGTACTCAATTATTGGCCTAATGAGGGGGAAGGAGTACAGAGAGGTAATAACCTCCTTGTTTCTGGATACAATCCCTTTACTTATGAGATTAACTAAGTACAAGGCATTTCTGACCACTGCTGCTACATGATGGTCAAATGTGAGATTGTTATCAACCTGTGTACCCAGGTCTCTCACCACAGGTTGTGTGCTTAGGGGGTTGCCCTTGATGTGGTAATCAGTAGGGGCCATGTTTTTGCTGAATGATATGATAGTACATTTTTTGCATTTAACTTAAGGCCATGACTTTGGCACCAGTCATTTGTTGCTGTGAGACCCTCTTGCAATATGTTGACATAATTTGGGTAGTCAATGACAGCATCCAACTTACAGTCGTCCACAGACTTGGTCAGCCACAGGCCTTTTGTCTTTACCTGGACCTCTGAGAAGTAGATGCCAAACAGTAGGTGTCCCAGGACAGATCCCTTGGGAATACCACCAGTGACAGGTCTGCTGTCGATGGTGGAGGCACCTATTTTAACCCTGTGGGTCCTATCAGTGGGCCAGTTGGCCACTCACCTGATGAGACAGGGATTTATGCCAAGTTGTGTTAGCTTTTTAATGATGCCTGAGTAGGGGATTGTGTCAAAGGCTTTGGCCAAGTCAGGGTAAGCTGTATGTACTGACTTAACCTCATCCAGGGCCTTGGTAACAGTCTCAAAAATGTCAGCCAGGTTGAACAGGCAAGATATATCCTTGACAAATCCAAACTGGGTAGGGTCAAGTGCTTGGAGATTGCCTATGTCCTTGTTTATGAAGTCCATAATAATAAGATCCATGGCTTTGCAGATCAGACTGGTCAAGCTAATGGGGTAATAGTTTCCAGGGTCAGTAGTGGCACCACCTTTGTGCAAGAGGAAGACAATGGCAGTTCTCCAATCTGCTGTAATGAAGCCTGTACTTAGTCTGTGGATGAATAGGGTGCTCAATGGCGAAGCTAGTTCTTGCTGGAGATGGTGCAGAATACAGCCTGGGATACTATCAGGTCCCATGGAAGCTGTGTTGTTTGCCTTGTATAGGGCCTTTAACTCTTGATCTAATGAGATGTGGGGTGTGGGACAACTATCAGAGATGTCAAATGGGCCTGTGGGGTGGGACAGGGGGTGAAGTTCACGCTGAACATATCTGCTAGCAGGTTGGCTAAGTACAGATACAGGATCTCCTGTAACCCAGCCTTGCCAAAACCTGGCCTGTCCCTAGTCCATGCTTCCAGCATGTGTTGGCTTGAGTGTATTTTTTGCTTTTGCTATAGAAGCACCATAATGTGCTCTGGTCATTTCTTATCACCAGAATACTGGACACCCCTCACTGCCATTCCTAAGAAAATGAACAGCAGAGTGGCTTGCACTAGTGACCATTAGTGGCTTTCACTAGTGACCATTTGAGATTTTTGGATGGACTCTTTTCAGGAAAAAGACAAAATAATTTTCTGCATGTCAGAGGATGTAAGGGTATACCTTATCCAAATAAAAGCATCAACAAAGGTGCTATTGGTAGGCAAACAGTACCTAAATATTACCACAAGGAGTGTTTGTTGTGGGTTTCATCAGAGGGTATTCTGGAAACTTTTTCAAAAGTAATAGTCTAGTAGATGTTTGAAAGTGCTTCATCCTAGATAACTGAGAACATTTTATAATGCCTAGCAAAATAGTGTAACAGAAAATTAGGCCAGAAATATAAGGAGAGACAATGGTAATGGAGAGAGAGAGAGAGCGAGAGAGAGAGAGAGAGGGGGGGAGAGAGAGAGAGAGAGAGAGAGAGAGAGAGAGAGAGAGAGAGAGAGATGGCGAGAGAGAGAGAGAGAGAGAGAGAGAGAGAGATGGCGAGAGAGAGAGAGAGAGAGAGAGAGAGAGAGAGAGAGAGAGAGAGAGAGAGAGAGAGAGAGAGAGAGAGAGAGATGGGGGGAGAGAGAGAGAGATGGGGAGAGAGAGAGAGGGAGAGAGAGAGAGAGATGGGGAGGAGAGAGAGAGAGAGAGAGAGAGAGAGAGAGAGAGATGGGGAGAGAGAGAGAGAGATGGGGAGGGAGAGAGAGAGATGGGGAGAGAGAGAGAGATGGGGAGAGAGAGAGAGATGGGGAGAGAGAGAGAGATGGGGAGAGAGAGAGAGAGATGGCGAGAGAGAGAGAGAGAGAGAGATGGCGAGAGAGAGAGAGATGGCGAGAGAGAGAGAGAGAGATGGCGAGAGAGAGAGAGATGGCGAGAGAGAGAGAGAGAGAGAGAGAGAGAGAGAGAGATGGCGAGAGAGAGAGATGGCGAGAGAGAGAGAGAGAGAGAGAGAGAGAGAGAGAGGGGAGAGATGGCGAGAGAGAGAGAGAGAGAGGGGAGAGAGAGAGAGAGACAGAGAGAGAGAGAGAGAGAGATGGGAGAGAGAGAGAGAGAGAGAGAGAGATGGGGGGAGAGAGAGGGAGAGAGAGAGAGAGAGAGCGAGAGAGAGAGTAACAAAGGCTAGTGAGGCATCTATAGATAGTGGTAAAAACATGAGTCAAAATTTGCCATATCAAAATAGATGTTACCCTTTTTAGAGCCTTCTACCCGCACTCCTATTTTCTCTCCATCAGTATATCCCTGCAAGCTTTTTACCTTTAAATATTTTAATAATAGTCAGGAAATGGCCAGGCAGTAACATGGTCTTGCTACACTGGTCTCCCTTCCAGACTAGCACACATCCATTTAAAAACTGGAAAAAATGCAAAATTTCCTCCGTACTGTACAAGGTCATAAAATGATAAAAGCAAATACTGTAGAAACCCCTCTTCTTTGTCCTTCTTGAACGAGGGGGATTTTAACCTGGCCCAGACTGGTTAACACCATATGCAGACTCAGACCATAAAGATATGCCTCTCTCATTATTCTGCCTGCTCCCACCCCCTGGAGGGTATTAGCTTTTCAGATATTATTAATTGCAAGGGAGAATTCTTTAACCGGTCACTAACAATTCTTTAATTCCTACCAGCAGGTATGTACTATACAACAATACCAGAATCAAAACAGACAACCTCTCCTTTCCCCAGACCTTTAATTATGGAAGCAAACAGTCTTTTCACAGATACTCAGTCACCAGCATCCAAGAGAGTAAACACACTTTACAAGATCTTAAAAGAAAGGAAGGGTCTTTACAACAACCAAAAATAGATCCTTCCACAATTTCTGTACCTCTTTTAACTCCAGTAAGTCCATAACTCTGGCCATTTTAAGGTACAAAAGTCTGTATTTCCTACCTTGATTATAAGAGCTCTTAACTATTGGACACGTAGTTACTTATCAGTGTTTTGTCTTGGACCAAGTACAGGAGACACCACAGAACCTGTTTGATAGTGTTGGACCAAGTACAGGAGACACCACAGAACCTGTTTGATAGTGTTGGACCAAGTACAGGAGACACCACAGAAACTGATAGTGACGAGAGAATAAAATTAGAGAAACGTAATTCCGCAGCTACAACATTAGCAGGCCACACTCCAAAATGTGCATATCATACTCTGAACACCACATCTAGCTGACAACATTAGCAGGCCACACTCCAAAATGTGCATATCATACTCTGAACACCACATCTAGGTCAGCTATGGCAAGAGTAATTATGGGAAGACGTCTGTGACTGAAAAATGAAACATGCCCTGAAGTCATTAAGTGTTGACTATTAGATCATCTAATGACATAATAAATGACACAAAAAGATTTTGTAAATATCACTTGTGTCCTTGTACCAAGTTTATTGATGCTGCATTTACTAACATTAAAACTGAAGATATTACCTCTACAGTAGGCATGTATGTTATAACCTGACTTGTAGAATGTCTCTGCATCTTTTACTAAAGTACTTATATTACCCAATTTAGAATCATCAGCATAATTGGTTGTCAAGAGCCCATTTTCCACTCTGAAGGACAACTCAAAAAAAAAGTGGCCCCAGTTGAGAGCCCATAGGTTACCACTTGGAACCCTCATTAGGACACACAGATAACACTCACCTTGTTGTGCCCTTTTACTTAACTAGTGTTGTACCCAGTGAATTATGTATGTAGTCAGATTTAATGCTTTTAATTTGTTGATTGCACCCTTATATGGAATAGTGTTTAATGCCTTAGCAAGGAGAAGGTAAGCAGAATGTACTGTCTGCCCTTCACCAAGTGACATAGCCGACCTAAGGCATAGACCAACTAGGAGGCTGCCTAGGGTGCCGCTCAAGCAGAGGTGCTTTTCCAGTATTTCTTTAGTGTAGGTAGACCAGGATGGGAGCATTGGCTGGTGTCAGGGGGGGGAGGGCATGGAGCCCTTTTGCCTTGGGCACCAGTTGACCTAAGGCCGGTCCTGCCAAGTGGGGTTCTGACCTTGTCAAAAAATGTCACAAAATTCACAAGGCAAGATCTTCCTTTTCTTAACAAATCCAAACTATTCTATAGCTAACAAGAATCTCTCCTCACCTTAGAGAATGCTGTCATCTGTGTGGTCACTGAGACATGATTTAATTCTGCAGAGAGCACACTGGAAATGCAAGGCTATAAAGCCCTCCACACATTTAGCCAGTTATTACATAGACAGGGACTAAAGGTGGAGGTGTCACGGTTAACATAAAAATAAATATACCTCAAGGCTGGTCACACAGGACAATGCACTTGAGCTTCTCCACACTTAAATCCATCCACCCATCACTCCTTTTTCCCATATTTGCACATGGATCAGGGTGTCACTTCAGCAGTGACAATCATCTAGAGCCAGGGTTTATACCACTGGGTGGCTAGCGATGCCATGGCAGTTCTCCCATACCACACACTCACAACTATGGCCAGTTTATAGTGCCCAATGTCTGCATGTCTTTGGAATGTTGGAAGAAACAGGAGCACCCAGAAGAAACCCATGAGAACACAGGGATGACATGGAGAGTCCGCACAGAAGACACCCCTACTGAGAATCAAACCAGGGAAGCTTTTACTGCAAGGTGACAATGCTATCCTCTATGCCACTGTGCCACACTCCATGTTCAAATCACCAGAGGCAAAATCCCATACCACTTCCTTGTAAGCTATAGGTCTCCCTCTATAACCCAGGAAACTCATAACATGTATTTAACCTTAATGGAAACACTCACCTTCCAACCCAATACCATATTCATGGGAGACTTTAATTACCACACTATTAACTGGGAATCATATATGACACCAAACACACAGGCACAGAGATTCCTGGATTTTGTAAACACAAACTTCCTGGATCAGATTGTCAATATGCCGACCAAGGGCGCAAACATTCTGGATTTAGTCCTCACTAATATGTAAGAGTGCTGCATCCCCCAGTGTAATGTCTTCTCTGGTATGGTCAGGCCACAAAACAGTCTCCTTTGAAATAAAAATAAGACCTTGAACCCCAGCTAATTCTGGAATGCTCAGGAACTATTCCAAAGTTAACTTCCTACTATTAAGTGATAACCTGGCAAAATTTCAAGCCCCCATAAACCCTGAGAACGCTGCTGCCTAACTGTGCCTGCTCACAGAAACCATGTACAAGCATATTAATAGCTGCATAGAGGCATCTCTATCCACCAAAAAATACAGAACTAACTCAAAAACAAGCTACCCTGGTGAGATCACAACATCACCAGGCTGTATAACAGAAGGAAGAAAATCATGGCAAAATTAGGAGATGCAGCACCCAGCAGGATAAAAGAACTCCCATCAAACTAAACAAACAAAAACAACTCAGAGAACAAATGAAGTCTACCAAAGCCAGGTTTGAGGTAAATTTGGCCACCAAGGCCGAGAACAACCACAAGGCATTCTTTAGCTACATCTGCAACCTAAAGGCAATACACAGTTGTGTGCAGAGCTCATTGTTAATGGTGCCACCTATACTGCGCCGGAAGATATAGCAAACCTACTCTAATGTTACCCCTCTCTCTCCCTCAACCTCCCCCTCAGGAAATACCATCAGATATAGCTTGCCCTGCTATCACTAGGGAACAGGTCCTCAATACTTCTTTTAATGTTGAGAACACTGCATCAATGGGCCAAGGCAGTATCCCAGGATGCCTTCTAAATAGCATGAAATGTGACTTCTGAGGCCCTCTGCAATTGCTGTTTAACTGTAGCCTTCAAAAAGGCTTTGTGCCTCACAAATGGAGAACAGAAACAGTCATCAATTTACACAAAGGCAGGTCATCTACAGACTGTGGAAACTACAGTCCCATAAGTCTCACGAGTCTCATATGGAAAGAATTATCTTGGAAATGATCAACAATGACATAGGAATCCTCCAAACACTGGACCCAACTGAGTTTAGTTTTGTTAAGGGCAGGTCATGCCTACTTAACCTGGTGGACCTTTTTAAGAAGGTCACCAAAGCAATGGATGAGGGCAAAATGGTTCATACTACCTACCTTGACCTGGCCAAGGCATTTGACACAATACCCAACTCAGTCATTACTGACAAACTCAAGAGGCTAGGTATAAACCCTTATATCACTTAATGGATCAACAGTCGGCTTACAGACAGGACCCAGGAAGTTAGAATTAGGGAGTCCACTTCTACAAAGAGGCCTTTCACAAGTAGAGTCTCTCAGGAATCAGTCCTGGGACCGGTCCTTTCTGGTATTTACTTCTCTGAAGTAATGGCTTATGCAAAGTGCCTCTGGCTGATTAAATTTGCAGACACTTGCAAATTAGGACCGATCATCGAATCCCACACCAACACTAATATTCTCCAGGAAGGGCTTACACAGACAGATAATTTGTGTCAGAGCCATGGACTAAAGCTAAATGCCAAGGAATGCATATTATTCTTCAGGAAGGCATTCATCCCTGATAACTATCATATTGACAACACCCCCTCTAAGAGTCGACCCACTAGTCAGGGATTTGGGGATACACATAGACAGTAATCTAACCTTTGACCATCATGTGTCTACAGTAGTGAGGAAATCATTCTGTGTTGTGCAACTTATAAACAAAGGTGTGGCACCTAGATCCACTACAGTCTGTCACTACAGGTCAGACACATATCCAATGCAAATATTCTGTTTAACATGATTAATAAGAATTTAGCCCAGTTTCCCTCAAGATTCCATGACCTATCAGGCCCTCTGGAATTGCTTTTTAACTGTAGCCTCCAAACAGGTTTTATGCCTCACAAATGGAGAACAGCCAACAGTCATCCCTCTACACAAAGGCAGGCCATCTAACTGGAGTTTATGAATATCTAGAGTTCCACACTTCTCTGGATGTTATATAACTGTGGAGTATGTCAGAAGGCAGCATATTTGACATATCTCAGTAATCCATACCAACCCATTTGCTCCATGTAGCCTAATCGCTCAATTCAGAGAATAGTTATGCTCTCAGTGACACAGAATCAAACCTTGCTGTATAATCTAGAAAATACTTTTAAGGTAAGTCAGAAATGAGGCAACCATATTCTCTTATCTCTTTTTTTTTTGTCTCAGACAACTATAGTATTCTCTTTTGAAGAAAATAACTGCTTCTATCCATAGCCTTTAGCTCACGGCAAGTCCTCGCTAACTCAGTAAGTGGGAAAATGTATTACCCCACAGACATTAAGTCATTGGATTTGGAAGACAGAATTTTAATTTGTTATAGTGATTCATTCTCTAGCAAAGTTTTGTATACTGAAGGAAGCCAAAACATCTGCTATAGGGAAACCTTGCATACAGAAGTGGAGAATTGGCTGCTGGACTGCTATAAGAATATCCTAGAACTTAAATTACTTGGACCATCTATATCAGTCTAAGTTAGCACATCCTGACATGAAACTATGTATGCCTATAGGTTTTGTATAGATACTAGTATTTCCACAGAGACCTTCTTCTTCTTCTTCTTTCGGCTTTTCCCGGTTAGGGGTCGCCACAGCGGATCATCTGTCTGCTCATGATTGGCAGTGGAGTTTTTATGGTGTCAAGTTGTCATCCCAGCGCCCAACCTTCCACAGAAGACACACACATGCACACACTCACACACACTCCTAGGGCCAACTTAGAGTGTCCAGTCCACCTACAGCATGCCTTTGGGATGTGGGAGGTAACCAGAGCACCCGGGGAAACCCACACGACCACAGGGAGGACATGCAGACTTCACAGAGAAGGCACCCCAGCTGAGAATCGAACCGGAGAACCTCTTGCTGTGAGGCGGCAACGCTAACCGCTGCACCACTGTGGCTGCCCCTTTCCACAGAGACCAGTTAGCCTATTTAATAAGGCCTACCTGAAACATGTTTTTCTTTAAGACCTCCTAAAAGGTATGCCTTTTCATCTTGGGTTTGAATTTTTGTAAGAAACATTAATTGTACTTCCATCTGAAGCGTAACTGATAACATTGGTGTTTTCAGTTGCAGGTTGTTCCTGAAGGTTGATGATCTCTCTTTCTGGGGGTCCAGGGTTGAGCCAAACTAAGTAGAAGTCCAAAGCACTGCACCCATCATTAGGACAGCTGTAAATGTCCAACCATCAATGGACTGGATCCCTTCTCTAGGTGTTTCTACCTGCCATGTGTTCCCTGCGGTCTGAGTTTTGGAGTGAAGATCTCCAGGGAGAGATGTAGTTGGTGTCAGGTCATCAAATGCCTAGGTCCTTTGTTGTGAGTTGTCTGATGCCATTTGTACCCTGGGGATAGAGTTTCCTTGTCAAGTTTATCTGCTCTCCTTAGGAGGTTGAAGAAGTTAAAAACAATGAAATCAAAAAATCTCAGGAGGCTGTTTCTTCATATCAAGTTCTTTATTGGCATTGAAGCTGACAAGTGCTGCATTAGTCTGATTTGATTACTGAATATTACAGAATTTTATATACATGCAAATGGGGTGTCCCTCTGGTTCATCCCACCCCTTGGGTGTGTTCTCCCTGCCCCCTTACTGCAATTACCATAAATATATGAGTGGCAAATCCTGTTTCCACTGTCCAAACAATAAGAAAAGATTTGCTAGCAAATTTTATGGGAACTGTAACACAGATACCATCATCTACAGATCTGAATGCCACAAATGCCCAGAGTTTTACATTAGTAAAACCATCAACAAGCTTAAGACCAGAATCTTGCATCATTACACAGACATTAGGCAGAACAGGTCAATGCATCCTCTAGCAAAACATTCAGTCGAGAGACCTGGACACAATATATACTTGTTTCATCTCATAGAAAAAGTCGATTATGGTCAACTAGATGGAAACAGAAATGATAAACTGGAGAAGAAAGAGTTGGAGTGGCAAATTCATCTACAAGCAGGCAAACCATCAGGGCTCAACACTATGTTCTCAATCAACTGCATCCTTAACCTCAGAAAGCTCTACCACCATATGTTCTACAGAAACACCTGACCACAAAACGTGGACATTGGATGTTACAAAAACATGGACCTCATCTTTTCATAACTTTGTTGTTTATCTACACAGGGCCATCCTGAGAGCACCCCCATAATACCCACAACAGAAACCACAAAGGCTCGAGAATTCTGTGGACAATGTGGATTTTTGGCAATGTTCTGGTAATAATTAAGTTTGGTTCATTCCACTTTAAGAGACAGTTAGCTAGTTGATCTAATCAGCATTTTTATTTCATTTCTCACAGCTAAAAGAATGTTTTGCATATCCTTTTGACTCTGGATAGTGTTATTTAAATCCAAACTCCCAATGTGATCCTCTCCAGGTCCATTAGCAGACCATTTGGAGACAGATCTGATGAAGCCATTAGTGAATGTACAGCAAAAACACTCACAATGTTAACTGGTACTTTTGGCAAAAATATTTCCTATGTGTGCTAATAAATGTTTATATCCCGGGGACTATTTTATTAAGACTAGAACAACTTGAGTATAACGAATCCAAGGTTAAAGAGAAACATTGAGCCAGGCCTCATGGTGAAGCTCTGAACACACCCCTCACACTCCTTCTTCCTCCGCCCAGGCCCCAGGAAGAATACGCCCGGCGGTGGGCTAAATCAGAGAGACACCCAATTTTCATGGGCATAAAATTCTGTAAAACACTGCAATCAAATCAGACTAATGGAGCACTCATCTGCTTCAACACCAATAAAGAACCTGTTATGAAGAAACAGCCTCCTGAGATATTTTGATTCCATTGCTTTTAACTTCTTCAACTTTTTACAGAGACGGCACAAATAGACTGGAGACTCAACCCCCAGTGGATAAATGACATCAGGTGATTCACAGTGAATGACATAGGTGTTTGATGGCCTGACACCAACTGCATCTCCTCTTGAGATCTCCACACTAAAACTCAGACCACAGGGGGCAGACGATAAGTAGAAACTCACCGAGAAGGGATCCAGACCATTGACAACTGGACACCAACTACAGCTGTCCCAATGGTATGTGTAGTGCCTTGGTCCATCTAAAGTATCTGACACAAAGGGCATTGAATACATGTCCTGAAAAACAATCTTTCCATTTACCTTAATATCAGGGAGAAGGATTTCAAAGTTACAAGCCCTCATGTGTAAACTGCCTCCTTGAACATTCTCTCATAATGAATAGATGGCTCTGAACACCAACTCCTCTCTCATGCTTGAAATGCATTCAGCTATTTTATTCACCAGTGTCTTCAGCTCTCAGTTTTTATTCAATTACAAAAATGAAGAGGCTAGTCTCCTGAATATGGATGATATGTACAGACAAATAAGATTCTAAACCTGGATAACTAGTATCTTCAGGAAAAATGAACAACTTTCTGCCCCTTTTAGGAAACAGTGAGAATGGCCTACCTGAAAATAGACAATCCTTATCAAATTGGTTGTCCCACTATAATGTCTTTTACTCTTGTTAGTATATGTGACAATATGTGAAGGCTGACAGCCTAGCTAGATAGAATTGTGTAGATAATTCTGTCATTTGTAAATATTAATATAAGCCACAGACTGGTTCTCTTAAATGTGAAAAGATGGCATTGCATGTTGAACTGCAAAAATGTAACTACATTCCACTCTGCTGGAGGAAAGCTGATAAGTCAAGCATTGTATAATTCTTTGATCTCAAATCTTGGAGCTGAGAAGTCTGGATGAAGGAATTCTTCCTATTGTTTTGAGACCAGAGTTACTTGCCAGATTTTACATATATAATGTCTTTAATTATGGTAGTTTCCTGACCAGGTGCAAGCTTACTAAGAAATGTTAATGTAGAGTTTCTGATAGCCTGGGAAACCAGAGAATTGTTAACAATGATGTAATCTAAAATGAGTCAGCAGGATGTATTATCAATTTAAAGGACTTTCTCAGCGACAGAGGGAGAGCATCTTGCATTTGTCTTGAGAACATCCAACTCACCAGCACTTTGCCTATGCTCTGTATGTAAGTAGGATCTTAAACTTTAGTGTCTCTCTCTTAGAAATAGCTAGGAAATATGAAGATTAGACTAGTTGTTTTCTGTGTTGATGTCAGAACTATTCTACTGTATTATTTTAAGCATTTTCCTGTGAACTGTTGACTAGCACTATGTAGTAAAAAGTATTGTCTTGTGTTTTTATTATTTATTATTAAATATTTTAAACCTTTCAACTGTGGCTGTTTTGTGTAGAGATAATTTAAGCTCTAGAGTACATTGCATATATATAGTGATACTGACCAAGCCACTCCAATAGCTTCAGCCCTGGGTCAAACTTACTATTTGGATAATAATATTGCACAGTAATAATTGGACACCCTTTGGTAAGGGCCTTTTTAGTAGCTGATAAGTAAGGGTCCTGGTGGTAGTGATTACTACCTTATAGCATGGACAGAAGGGACACAACTAGTGAACCTGTGCCAGTCTTCCCCAGGAGTGTATGTGTGATTGTAAATAAGTCATATCTGTGTGTGTGTGTGTGTGTGTGTGTGTGTGTGTGTGTGTGTGTGTGTGTGTGTGAGTGTGTGTGTGTGTGTGTGTGTGTGTGTGTGTGTGAGTGTGTATGAGCTACCTGGGCAGGGACACAAAGCACAGGTTGGACAGAGAGGGTGCTGTAGGTGTTAGCTTGACCGCTAGGCTGAGATATGGACCCTATAGCTGTGCCAGTGAGGAGTCTTATTGGGGATCTGGAGAGGAAAGGCAGAAACCAGCCCCAGACTGACTGTGATCTCTGTGTACTCTTAAGGGAAATTGTACTTTACTATGTGTGTATTTGTTATCCT
The DNA here is from genome assembly GCF_019279795.1 of Protopterus annectens. Taxonomy (NCBI): domain Eukaryota; kingdom Metazoa; phylum Chordata; order Ceratodontiformes; family Protopteridae; genus Protopterus; species Protopterus annectens. Next base: position 15,818,421 of record NC_056749.1, on the reverse strand, counting down.
TCCCAATGTGGACGCCCCTCACTGGTGTTAGTGGTGATGATTGAGGCTTCTTGATTGCTGGGCCAGTGTGTGGGTGTCACAGTATAATAAGGCCTCTGCAAGGCACAATCAGATCAGGTTCCTTTATGTTAACAGCAGTATCAACAGCTTATTTTAGAAATGTTTCTGCGCAATATATTTTGGAAGGTGCCAGATAGACTGATACCCACATTTTCATCAAACATTACAAGTTTGTGCCCCACTGTTGTAGCATAGATGCAGCCCAGACTGTGACCCAAACAACCTCTGTTTGGTTATCGTTATGGATACTGGTAGTGGAGGGGGTGTGGAGGAAGGAAGTGACAGTCTGTTGTTTGTTCGCCCATCCTGGGAGAGGGAGTTTTTTATTTTATTTGTTTACACTTTTCTGACTGGGTTAGTTCCTCTAGGCCAATGCCCTGTCTTCACAGGAGATCACAGGTGGTAGTCATACTGACTAGGGCAAATTTGGCCAGGACATCAGGGAACTTCTCCTGTACTTTTTGATAAGTGCAGTGGGGTCTTTTACATCCACTTGAGCTACCACCAACCGAAGAAGAAGATCTATGAATAAATGTCTCATCTGAAGGTTTGGATGGTTCTGGTTCACTGCTTGAGTGACACCTAGGGTAGTAGCAGATGTAGCACCCACAGGGCATGAGGCCGTAGAGGTCACACTACCAAGGGTCTGGAGATCATAATGTGGGTGGAGGCATGGATGCTTCTTGTAGCCAGCAGTGCTAGCAGAACTCTAATGAGCCATCATAGCAATTAGGAGCTCAAAGGAGATGTGATGGAGTTCAGCAAGTCTAGCAGTCTGGCCTGCTCCCTACCATCTGGTTCTCACCTCTTTAGGGCAACAAATTGGCTGAGTAGGTCTTCCAATGAGGGAACATGTGGGCCACAGTGATCTCACCCAGGCTAAAGAGTGTCAGAAGGTTGCTCCAAACAGAGGAAAAACTTGTCTGATTGGGTGAAGGAAGAGGAGCCACTGGATAAGACCAGTGGTTAGCAAAAAAAAAAAAAAAAAAAAAAATACAAGCTGAAAGTATCTATTGGGGTAGAGCAAGTTTTGGTATGATCCTGTAAGTACTTAAGATTCTACTCAAATGTTATCATTTACTGTTTATGTGGCCCTCCCCAAAGAAGGAAGAGCAAATATTCATTGTAAGGGTCAATGTTGTGGTTTCATGCATTACATGTAGGAATCACACCATAGCCGCATGTCTAGTCATCTGGCTTGCTTCCAGAACTTTTGAATGTCTCCCAAGCATTGCTAATCTGCCCCCCATACTGCAGATGTCAGTATGACATGTTTTACAAAGTGGAGAAGCACCTCTGCTAGCTTCAGTTCTTTTTATTTATTTTATTTATCTATCTATCTACAGCCCGAATGGGATAGATACCCTTTTTCAGTGGAGGCCCAGAACTAAAATCTCCACTATTTACATACATAGACAATATACAGCATATTTTTATTTCCCACATTATATATAATATTTTCTTCTTGGTTACATATGCATTTTTGCATACATAATTAGCTGTAACAGATGATTAATGCTAACATTGCACCATATCATTTGTGACTATAGGAAGAGGAGGAAATAAGAGATCACCTGTGCATTTGCATATGGTTGTATCAGACAGAAATGCAAATAAACACAAGGGGAGACAAAGACTGACATTTGGGTTTGAAATTAGTTAAGTCATAATGAGGGAGAATGAGGATTAAGTAGGAGTTGGTAGTTAAGGGATATAACCAGTTAAATTAGTAAGTGGTGGTATGATGAGGGAGAATGAGGATTAAGTAGATGTAGGTAGTTTAGTAATATAACCAGTTAAATTAGTAAGGAGTGGTATGATGAGGGAGAATGAGGATTAAGTAGACATAGGTAGTTTAGTAATGTAACTAGTTAAATTAATAAGGACTGGTACAATGAGGGAGAATGAGGATTAAGTAGGAGTAGGTATTTAAGGGATATAACCAATTAAATTAGTAAGTGGTGGTATGATGAGGGAGAATGAGGATTAAGTAGATGTAGGTATTTTAGTAATATAACCAGTTAAATTAGTAAGGAGTGGTACGATGAGGGAGAATGAGGATTAAGTAGCAGTATTTATTTAAGGGATGAGGGAGAATGAGGATTAAGTAGGAGTAGGAGTAGGTATTTAAGGGATATAACCAGTTAAATTAGTAAGTGTTGGTATGATGAGGGAGAATGAGGATTAAGTAGACGTAGGTAGTTTACTAATATAACCAGTTAAATTAGTATGATGAAGGAGAATGAGGGTTAAGTAGATGTAGGCAGTTTAGTAATATAACCAGTTAAATTAGTAAGGAGTGGTACGATGAGGGAGAATGAGGATTAAGTAGATATAGGTAGTTTAGTAATATAACTAGTTAAATTAATAAGGAGTGGTAGGATGAGGGAGAATGAGGATTAAGTAGATGTAGGTAGTTTAGTAATATAATCAGTTAAATTAGTAAGTTGTGGTATGATGAGGGAGAAAGAGGATTAAGTAGGAGTAGGTAGTTAAGGGATATAACTAGTTAAATTAGTAAGTCATGGTATGATGAGGTAGACCGAGGGTTAAATAGGAGTAGGTAGTTAAAGGATATAATCAGTTAAATGTTTACAGTAGTAGATAGAAGGGATGGTGTAATAATCACTGGGTCTATATTAAATAACCAAAGGGACATTTTAGTGAACGCCTTTTCAGCGACACATATACAGCAAAAGTAAAAAACTGCGAATGTTGACATCAACAATTTCTTTCCCTGGGAAAGAAATCGCTTGGCTATCCCTGTAAGTTTGCCATTTTCCCCACTGTAGTGCGATCTCGGAGTTGGCATATTTAGCTAGGGGGGTTGTGGGGGGCACAGCCCCCCATGTTGGGGGCTGTGGGGGGTGACGCCTCTCACTTAGTTATGTTTGAAAGTGTGTGTATGTGTGTTTGGACATTCGCGGTTTAGTGTGGTCGCTGTTTACGTGTTGCTGAAGAGGCATTCGATGTAACACCTCTTTGAGCTTTTAATATAGACCCATAATCACCATATGGGAATTTAGTACAGAGCATTTATTGTTTTGTCAGAGGTACTGCAACCACTATCATTTTGTCAGAGGTATTGCAACTTTTAGTTTCTTCAGGATATGAAATTATCTGGGTGCAGAGCAAGAGCAGAGCCATGTTTTGGCTGCATTGGCTAGTCAGATATCTGCCTATAAGCATCATCCAGATAACCCTCAGAGTAACAGTAAGTGCTCAAATTGGGAATATTTTTCTACCACTTTTGTATGGTTTATTGTAATGTCACTATTTTGTATTAAGATCGTCTTGATAGTGATTTGGAGATTTTTCCAAGTCAGGTGATGTTCTCTGGAAAGGTCAAACAAGTGTTGAACTTTCCCCCTTTAGTGTCTATTCTTCATTTGTGAATTTGATAAAATATTTGAATATAAACAGTGTGTTTTATTCATTAAGAAGACATTACAGGGAAAAATATAATTTAAGTGAGTTTCTGTAACAAAATCCTAGAATTAGAACATGGAGAGGCTGTCCCATTTCTGAGGAGTAGTCATCTTTGGAAAGCATTGGTAGGGTATTTAAGCACCTTAGGAAAATGGGCAACAAGTTAGAAGCATCTTCGTGACCCCATCGATCCTTTGATGACCTGAGGCTATCATTCTGGAGAGGCACACTCTATCATGCCTCCAGCTCTGGTCTCCTTCTATGGTATGTTCGGCTGCCCGTGCCTCTTCCGAGGCCACCAGTAGCAGGCTGACATTTCAGTCTTACCAGCATCATTGGAATTAACTGCTGCTTCACATCTGGATACCAGTTCCCTTCATACACTTAGCTGGCCAACTTATTAATCTGTTTTTTTAAATACCACTTTTTCTGTCTGAATACCCCACTGATTTAATGTCCAGGCATCTCTGCATCCTAGAAAGAAGATGACCTTCCCCTTTTTTAAGGAAAAAAATTCAAGATGGCTTTTACATATTCGAACAATAATTCAACAATTTGAAACAAACTATAAAAAAAAAAAATATATATATATATATATATATATATATATATATATATATATATATATATATAGAGTTTCACTTTATACTAAAATACTGAATTTTTGTATCTCGAGACTATAAAGCCAAAAGTGCAGTTACGCGAAACTGCATAATATCGAATGCGGAAATGTTGAATATGCGGTTGTGTTGGTGCGTTCGTGATGTGTGGTGCGGTTTGTGGATTTAGCTGGGGATTCAGGTAAGTGGTGTTTTTGTAAGGGTATTGGGTAGGGATTTTAGTGTGTGTAGTGGTGGGTTTTATGTGTTTGTGTGTTTAGTGCAACCTCGGAGTTAGTATATATAAGTAGCAGGGGTGCAGGGAGAGGATTGCCCCCCTGCTTATAGGTAGGGTAGGTGTGTTTGTTTGTTTTGTTGTGTTTGTGTGTGTTGTTTTGTTTGTTGTAGTTAGGTAGGTGTATGTGTGCCTGTTTGTGTGGTGGTGTGCGTATGTGTATGATCGCGATTTTGAATTTTGCGGTTGTGGGTTATCGTTTTTTTGAATTTTCGGCTTTATAGTCTCAAGATACTAAAATTCGGTATTTTAGTATTTTGAGAATATAAAGTGAAATTCTCTCTCTCTCTCTCTATATATATATATATATATATATATATATATATATATAATATATAAGTCCATAACAAGAATTATATACACAAAACCATTAGTAATTTTCTAATAGATCATTAAATTTCTGCCAGCTATGTATTGATGAGTTATATTTTTAATTCTCATTTTTATGGTTGATAGTTCATTTTTCATTTTTACAAACCGATTTTGCTGGACAAATAAATTCACTAGTAAAAGAGAGACTAGTTTTGTATTTCCAGTTTTTATTTATAACTTTCCTAGCAATAGCTAGGACAGACCAAAGAAGAGGCATTTGCGATACTGGAAAAATGTCTGGGATTGGGGCATTGAACAAAATCAAGGAATCTGTAATAGTACAATTATCTGACCACAGTGCTTGGCAAAAGTTTCTAAAATCAGTCCAGGAGGATGATACTTTATTGCATTCTATGATCATATGAACCCAGTCTGCATCAAGGGTTTCGTTGCATCTCCAGCATTTTATTTTTTCTGATTTATATATAACAACAATTTTGTGGGGTGTTAGAAAAACTCTGTGTAAAAATGCCCAGGTATATATCTTGCAGTATGGAGAGGATGTTGATTTTCTTGCAGATTTTAAAGATAATTTCTTACTTTTCTGAGAAATTTCTTATTTATTTTATTTTGTTAAGTAATTCCAGTATGACAATTTAGGGGGAACTAATTCAATTCTAACAATCTTAGATATGATTGGCAAGTATGACTTACCTTTAGATGGATTATTATTTATATTTTAAAAAATCTAGGCTTTTTGTAATAGTTTTAGTTTGAATTTCTAATGCTATTTTAATTTTGTTTTGAATGTATTCCTTGCATGTTTGCATATCTAACCAGCTATTATTTTCCAGACTCTATCTAGCAATCAGATAATAGGCAGTGTATTTTATTACCATTCAGATACTAAATTGCAATTTTTTTAAGTCAAACGTTTTCCTTGTATTAAAAGATATTAAGCATCCATTTGTGAAAGCTATAGGAAATAATATTATTAATAGATCTTTGATTAGATAATTCAAATTAATAAATCTCTTGAATATTAATAGAACGTGATTTATGAAAGGCTAGAGAATAAACATATGTTTTTCATTTAATTATTTAGACTCTTTTTCTTGTTATAGGTTCCCCAAGTCTGGCATAAACCCTTTCTACTTTCTGCTGCCTAAGTCATTGTGGTAAAAATGTTTGTGCTCTGGAGTTGTTATAAAATAGTTTTTTAAGAGCAGTCTTTCTAAACTCATACATATTATCCAGATACTCCCTTATTTTCCCTTCAGCAATCTGCAGTTGTGTCTTTTCTTGTTCTGTGAGATTCCCCTTATTCTGTAATACTTTAACCTTTTTCAGTCCGTCTAAATAATTCCTATTACGTCTTAACCATATACCTTTTTGTTTTATTTCTAAACTATTTTAACTCCATTATTTTATCCCAATCACTAGCTACAACTCCTGAAGATATTTCTGTCTTCTCTAGTAAATGCTGAATCATTTACACTATCTATTCCTTAAATTACTCTCCTATTAACAAGTAGGTGGGAAGCACCAGTGTCTCATTTTTATCTTTGTTTTTATCGGTGTATGATCTGAAATAGTCGTTGGATATGTGTCAAACTTCTCAATTAAATGTAAATATTCCTGTGAAATATACTTTTTATCCAGTCTAGCCCAATTATTGTACCTTGGGAAATAATATGTAAATTATATCTGATTAACCATTATGATAAAAATCTGTTGTTCCCACATATTATACATGACAATTTTTTGAATGTTTATTATCAGCGTTTGTCTTTCATGCAGACACTAATGTTGGGTAAGCTGATCTTTTATACAATTGTTTCTTTTCACTTCCATTTGAACCTCTGTTACATTTTTCAAGAATTTTTGTTTTAAAAAAAACCCTCAAACAAAAAGGTAAATATTTTCAGAACACCCCATTCCCCATTAACTTAGAACAAATACACAAAACTATGTACATCTTCAAAAATGAAGTTCAACTCTCCAGATTGCCTTAAATCAACAGTTGCACATACAGGAATTACCTAACCTAAAATTAAGGTTATCCATGCTAAAGCACATGCTACAACCCAGGTTCCCACCTACACTGATTACTGTCTATTATTATCTTATTTCCATTCCCCTCTCAGATGTGAAAAACAGCTTATATGCTTTCAAAAAAGATGAACTTTTAGCCCTAAGAAACAGTGCAATGGCTATCTTTAAATATAACTAAATTGTACAGTATTCTATTAAACCCACTGAAGTATTAAGGCTGATAGAGAGGCTGCTATCCCTTATTCACTTACCATAATTTAATTTCAAATTTTATTTTCACTGAAGTGCAGGCCATTGTACCTATACATTTTTCATTTTCCTCAGCAAAGAATGTTCAGTACTCTCAAGATTAATTGCTTGCACATTCAGACAGCTCCTTTGCTTGAAAGCATCTTTGTTAATTTCACTGTACAAATGCCATCAGATGCAGACTTCTTTACTCCACAGAGAACATTTGCTAATGGAAAAAGCAAGCTAATACCTTTTCGGATAGAAGAAACTTAGCATTTTCATGGCTTTCATCATTTTGTCATATTTTTCAAGCCTACTTGTTTAGAAAAAAACACGTGTTTACACTATAAGCCAGGGGCATTATTTTAGACAGCCACCCTTGTAAAAATAAGAGAAATTATTTTAATTTTTACATATAGCATAATTAATACAAATTTATAACCACCCCTACCCCAGCAGCCCAAGATCACAGCATATTAACTTACACTTGTTTTTTGCTCAGCCTTTCGTCTCTTGTTATACTGTAAAGCCTATAGCTAAGAATGATACCAAGAAGATTGGTGAGCAAGCAGCAGATATGCACCTAAACAAGTGCATGCACAATGTAGCACTGCTGCAAAAAAGTTTGCAATCCACTTTAAAGGGCCTACAGGAATGTTTGGGGTGGAAGGGTAAATATTCGGTAAATATGGACGGTGGAGTGGTGCAGCAGTAGCGTTGGCACCTCACAGCAAGAGATTCTCCAGTTCGATTTTTGGCTGGGGTGCCTTCTGTGTGGAGTCTGCATGTCCTCCCTGCATTCGTGTGGGTTTCCTCCGGAAGATCCGGTTTCCTCCCACTTTACAAAGACATGCGTCTAGAGCATTTCTCCCCGGGCCTTCGCTGAAAATTGGCTTAGTTCCAAGTCGGACTTCCCCGGTTAACAAATGTTAAATAAATTAAATAAAATAAATATTTTTGCAGGGAGAGGTATCCAGATTTTTGAGAAGGAAAGATGGGGAAGGATGTAAGGGTAAGACATGGGATGGAAACAGAGAGATGTTTGAAAGGAGGGGCACACCAACAGTCATAAAACACAAAGACTAACAGGGGAGGTGCTGACACATTTAAAGGTTCATAGGTGATTAACAGGCTAACAGCCAAACAGGGCCTTTTTAAGCCAATCTCTGCTTCCCAAATGTATATGAAAAGTTTTAATACCCTGGGTTAGTATATGAAGGCTTGGGCATTGGTAGTCAAACATTTGGAGGCTGCTTCTGTTTGACAGAGACATAGATGCCAGACTAGGATGTAAAGTTCCATGGGGGTGAGAGTAAAATTGCAGACATATAGACAAAGGGATGACATAGGCGATGAGGAAAAGTGGACAACAAACAGGGAATGGAAGTGACACACAAGGAATGGAAACACCAGGCTGGGAGAGTGGGTGAGTATAGACATCCTTTTTTCACACAATGGCTGGGCTAGACCCAGAGAGATGTCTATTAGCACCTTGACCACCCTATCCACCTGGCACTGCTTCAGATGATGAAGACAGAGAGAACCAGTGGTGTGACTCTTCAGGCTGCATGAGATCCTTCTCTGGGGGGGGGGGGGTCAATACAGGCTTCCAAATGCCAGTCCACCAACTCTATTTACCACCTCCACCATTTTTGGCCATGTGACAAACTGTGCATCCCTGGCAGTGCTACCAGAGGGAGCAATAGCATTCCTCTCCAGTGATGACCACCAGGGTCATAGGAGATGCAACTTGGCTACCCGTGACATACCTGACAAGGAGGCAGGACTTGAGCCAAGTGGAATTCTGGTGGGAGAAGGCTCGGCCTGGTGGGAGGTGATGACCTGGGCAGCACCAATGGCACAGCCATGGTGGACACCACAGAGAACAGAAACATAAATGGAGACAAACAAGAGAAGTATGAAATGAAATGCAAAAAAAGACGCACTGTGACCTATCAGAGCGCTATGCAGCTGTGTAGTAAACAAGAGTAAATATGCTATTCTGACACATTATAAACTCCTGCCAACCTGCAGTATCCCAAGACCCTATTCAAGCATGTGCAGGCATGTCACAAGTCTCACTGCCTTGACGATGTGTGTGGGTGTGTGTTATGAAGTGTAGTCACAGTACTGCTGTGTGCCAAATGTCATGGCCACTGTCCGGACTCCTGTGTCTGTTGTCCCCCTGTAATCACCATATAGAAAAGCAGTATCCATCAGCCCATATAACATGGCCATAGCAATACAAGTGCATATGACCAACAACTACAGCTGTCAGAATGAATATGGGGCCCCAATACAACAACATCCCCAAATCTCTACCTTCCTCTTCCCCAAAACATACACAAGCACACAATAATTGCCTATCCAGGACAGACACCCTTATATGTTTCCCCGATCCTCTTGCAAAAAAAAAACATACCCCAAAAAACATTTATACTTTGAGCTAGCCATCATGCATACAACAACATGACAGGTAAATGATTAACAGATGCAGTGCAGTATAGCAGATGAGTGCAAGCTATTTGGAGCAAATACCTTTGTAAGCTATGGCTATGTCATGTGTCCTACTTGTAGATTTGTGAGGAACAGTGACTCTAAGTACACTGTTTTATTTTCCCTGTTCTAACAGATGTTATATTATGATGCAGTTATATCCATACAGTTTTATTGCACTTGTCAGTTCTAACTTGAGTCCATATGTTCAAGCAGTAGACAGTTTGACATGATAAGTAGAATTACTTCACTGGTAAATACATAATATACAGAACTGTAATTAAATAGTTCCACTTAATACAGGTACACACGCTGGCATTGTGGACACATAACTGGGAGTTACATTAATGAATACTACAAAATGCCACTAAATCATAGGCAACCCTTTGCCAGGAGATTCGCTCCATCTTCCTATGAAAAGGGAGAGAGTTTTGCATGATTTCCACCTGAAATGCAAAAGTAGGACAAAAAAGAAAGTTTTAATTACATGTCCAATGTGATCATTTAACTAACAAGAGAAACTAAAGGACAGTGAGAATATTAAAAGTACTTATAATACATCTCAGGGGCCCTTGCTCTGACCTCTTCTTCCCACCAGCTAAGAAGGTCAGGATGGTGTCTCCCCAGGTCACTGTAGTGGTGTTGGCACTGTTCACTTTTTTAATTTCTCCAGGTCTTTTGTGTTTCTAATGACATGACGGGAATGGACCCTATTCCTAAGTCAAGGTATAATTAAAATTCATGAAATTAGTATTGTTTCAATCTTTGATGTTAGCCAGAAGTGCTATTTGTAGCACCCACAATGTGCCGAGTAATGACTCCTTTTGCAATTCATATGCAGTTAACATGTGTCGGTAACATATCTAATTATGATTGCAAATTGTTTTTTCTAAGACCTGTTGCTCCTCCTACTACTACTGGAACTGTCTGGGTATCCTTCTTCCACATTGCCCTCATTTCTGTCTGCAGATCCTGGTACTTTATGACTTTGTGTCTCTCTGTACGTAACACACCGTAATCACTGGGTGTAGCAATTTCAATAATCAATGCTACTTTTATCTTCTTTTCATGGACTACTATATCTGGTTTTCTTGCATCTATTATTTGAACTGTTGGTAATGGATGATCCCATGTGATATAAACTTCATCATTTTCTATGATGCTTTGTGGCTCATGTTTCCAGTGTTTTTCAACTACTTCAGTAACATAATGTTGGCACAATCCCCAGTGCAACAGTCTTGTCACATCATTACACCTTTCAGTATACAGTCCTTCTGCCATTAGTATGTCACAACCAGCAACGAGGTGTGCGACCGTTTCCAATTTGGTTTTACAAAACCTACATTTGTCTGTTTCTCCCACATGTTTAATGGACTTTGTAAACCCATGCGTATGTAGTCCACTATCTTGAGCTGCCAATATTCATTTTCGTCTTTTGGTTTAAATTCACCTCTCCTTAACCATTCCTGCATTCGATCCTGTTCAACATGTGATTGTTCCAAGAGTTTCCTATGCTTGCAACTATATTTATGCATTTTCTACATTCCTTGCCTTCTCACTTGTTCCTTCACCTTATATTCTTTCTTTTGTTTTTTGGCACATTCAGTTGCTGCCTGACTTTTATCTACTTCTGGTTTGATTCCCATTCCCGCTTGACACTGATATGCTTTTGCTAAACTAAGCAGGGAAGTCTCATATTAGACTTATTCTCCTCATGTTTCAAAACTTTCAGTACATTTGGGTCTTGTGATGTCAGAAAATATATACATGTAATCAGTTTTGAATATATAGTCTTGGGATGCACTGACTTTTATAAATCATTTGATGAGCATCAAGCATTCTTCTTGTTTTCCTGTCCAAATTATCCAATGCCTTTTGGGGACAGTCAGTCACTCCAAAACTGTAAGTTAGGACAGGAATAGTAAATTGGTTTATAGCTTGGACTTTGTTCCTAGATGTTAATGCTGTTTTCAGGGTTAATTTAACCTTCTAAAATATTCCTTACTATGTTTTATTCGCATTTGTTCATGCTTTATTGTTGATCCTTCATCAATTCCCAAATATTTATCCACTTTCTCTTACTCACGTTCTTTTATATCGCATTCCTGTCCCAATTGATGTTTTCTTGGTGCTGCTCTTCACTTTTTTAAATTTCTGTAAGTCTTTTGCATTTCTAATACTATGATACCATGACAGGAATGGACCTCATTCCAATGTTTCATAGTTTCATAGTAGTTTCATAGTATAGTACTAGGCTATCTGCCCTAGGGCATTTATAAGCCTAGCCAAAGTGTATGTGGCTTTCGCCACCCCATGTAATGATACAAAAGTGTACTATTTAAATTAAATTTAGTTTACTGTGCCTCTATCTAGCAATGACACAGAGATGACCCCCGGAGTAAACCTACGATCACCCATCCATTCGTCCAGATTTCTCTTGAAGAGAGTCAGTGAGGGGCTCTGCCTAACATGGACAGGTATCCTGTTCCAGAGTGCGGGAAGCCTCTGGGTTATGAATCTGTCCCTCCAGCATGTCCTATTCATATTTGTGCTGAGGTTTAGATCTTTAGCTCTCGTGGCTCTGATGGATTTGGATTTTTGAGGTGGAGCATGTCCATTAAATCTGAAATGGACATGGCCTTGTACGTAAGGCACAGATCACCTCTGAGCAGGCGGTATGCTACTGAATAGAGTTGGAGCTTTTTCAGTCTGGCAGCATATGACATATGCTGGAGACCCTTGATCCTCTTGGTAAGGTACTTTTGGGGTCTCTCCAGCTGCTGCAGGTGCGGGTGAGGTACATACCAAATGGGGCATTGTACTCAATCATAGGCCTGATAAGGGAGGAATATAAGGGTACAATGACATCCTTTGATCTGGATGTGAATCCCTTCATGATAAGGTGGGCAAGGTAGAAGGTCTTTCTAACCACTTTGGCGATGTGGGTGTCAAATGAGAGGTCACTGTCAACTTGGGTCCCCAGGTCTCTGATTACTTTTTCCATACTTAATGGATTACCACCTATGTGGTAATTTGTGGGTACTTTGTTTTTTCCAAAGGGGATGACTATACATTTTTTGGCATTTAGTTTAAGGCCATGACTCTGGCACCAGTCGTTTGTTTTTGTGAGGCCCTTCTGGAGGATGCATGTGTCAGTTGGTGTGTCGACTATGGCGCCTAGTTTGCAGTCATCTGCGAACTTTGTTAGCCACAACCCCCCTATGTTTGCTTGCACATCTGAGAAATAAATGCCGAACAAGAGGGGTCCCAAGACAGAGCCCTGTGGGACTCCACTTGTGACTGGCTTAGAGTCTGACATAGCTCCAGCTATTCTGACTTTGTGGGTTCTGTCCTTTAACCAGTTTGCAACCCATCTTGTGACAAACGGGTTTACATTTAAGCTGTTGAGCTTGTCTATGATGCCTGAGTGGGGTATTGTGTCGAAGGCTTTTGCCAGATCCAGGTAGGCTGTATGAACTGCTTTGCCTTCATCGATGGCTCTAGTGACTGTTTCAAAAAAGTCCACCAGGTTTAAAAGACAGGATCTGCCTTTTACAAAGCCGAACTGGGTAGGGTCAATTGTCTGTAGGTCCCCGATGTCTTTGTTTATGAGTTCCATAATGATCCTTTCCATAGCTTTGCAGACCAGGCTGGTCAAGCTTATGGGGCGGTAGTTTCCAGGGTCTGTAGAGGTGCCACCTTTGTGGAGTGGGACCACTGTAGCTGTACGCCAGTGTTCAGGGACGTATCCTGTAGCAAGGCTAAGATTAAACAGCATTCTTATGTGCGAGTTTAGCTCCTCTAGGAGTTCACGTAGCACGCAACCCAGGACACTGTCAGGTCCCATGGATGCTGTATTTTTAGCTTTGCTGAGGGCAGCTCTCACCTGGACATCTGAGATTTCAGGGAGGTTGCATTCAGCTGAGATATTTATTTCATCTTTTGGGGGAGAGGGAGGGGAGAAATTTGCACTGAACCTGTCTGCCAGTATGTTGGCAATATCTGTGGGTTCAGTGTATTTTTTGCCATTATGAACTAACTCTTCGCATATCTGAGGGTTTCTGCCCAGGTTTCTAACATAACTGAAGAAGGTCTTGTGATTATCTTTAGTGTCCTTAGCGATTTTTCTCTCGAAGTTGGCCTTTGATGATTTTATTAGTGAACGTAGTTTTTTGCTAGTGCTGATCAGGAATGCCTTCCCTTTATGGGATTTTGCTCTGTCTTGCAATAGCTTCCTTCTCTTGTTATAAAGTTTGTTTATGGCTGGGGTCCACCAGATAGGATGCCTGCTTTTGGTGGAAAGGGTCTTGGTTTTATTTGGGATTGCATGATCCATGCATTCTTGGAGATACCCGTAGAAAGCATTTGTGAAGGATTCAGCAGTGTGGGATGTGGTTTCCACTGGCCCAGGGGGCTTGAAGGATACCATTTCATTCCTAAGGAGTGTAAAGTTGGCTTTTGAGAAGTTTATCACTGTGGTCTTTTGTGCTGGGGGTGGAGGTGGGATATGAATAGGGTTATTAGTTTATGGTCTGATCTCATTAGTGAGGGGTATACTTCTGGTGTTGAGCATTTTGTCCCCATGTTTGTGATGATCAGGTCAAGTATATTATTTCCCCTTGTGGGGGAGGTGACTAGTTGTTCCATCGCATTTGAGTTGATGAATTCCAGGAACCTTTGGGCTAGGGTGTTGGGGCTTGAGTAATGCTCCCAGTCTATGTTTGGGTAGTTGAAGTCTCCCAATATGATGTATTTGGTGAGACATTCATATCCTCCAGTGTCTTCAGGAAGGCTGAATGGAGTTCCTGAGATTGCGAGGGTGGTCTGTAGCATGCTACAAGTTGTATAGCAGTTTTGCCTACAGTTAGTTGCACATGGATGGTCTCCGATGCTTCGTGCGTTGCCACTAACCTGGAGGTGTGGGTGTCTTTAATGAATATGGACACTCCCCCTCCTTTTGTGGTTCGGCCCAGGTTTTGGGGCCGAAATGCATGATATGAGGTATAACCTGGTAGGGCTGGGGTGCTCTCAGGAGCTTTGAACCAGGTTTCAGTTACTGCACAGACATCGATGCTCTCCATACTGAGGAGTGCTTCGAGAGCCTGCATCTTGAGATTTAGACTTCTGGCGTTGAGCAGCATTACCCTTAGTCAGTGATTAAAGTTCATAAAATTAGTATTGTTTCAATCTTTGATGTCAGCCAGTAGTGCTCTTTGCAGCACCAGCAATATGTACAGTAATGACTCCTTCTGCAATTTGTATGGAGTTACATGTATCGGTCTTATATCTTTTGTTTGGAAGCTCTGGGCTTCTTGCATAATAGTAACAATACACAATTCCTTTCTTATCCTCAATAGTCCACTCTATCATCTGTATGGCTCTCTTTTGGCCTATCTGTTTTTGTGATTTTTGGGGATTGCTATTTCCTTCTATAACAGGGAGGCCATCCTCCCCCTGAGACTGGCCTAGCCTCATTGTAGGAATATTTCCGTATTTTGAGGATTCTACACTGTCATTTTTTTCCAATACCGGCACCAGTGCGCCTACCAAAATCGGACACTTTTTTATCCTGGGCCTTGTGCACCTAGTTATCTTCTTTATTTTGTAACCTACTTCTGTCCATGATGTATGCTATATAACATACAGTCTATGTATCAGTGTTGTCTTGATGAGATTTTGTGAAAAAACAAGGTCCACCTCGTGAAGGTACTCACTAAGACTTGAGGATGAATTCAATTCTAGCAATACGTCTCTCCATTTGCTGATTTTATCATCTCTTCATTTGGACCCCTGCTATTCACCAGAGTGGGTATGCCAGTGGTATCAGATGCCATCCTGTCAAGACTGTGCCAGGCAACCACTTTATACTGGGGATCCTCACAGGTGCCTCCATTCAGGCACACCCAGTGGTCTCCTAGCAGAAAGACTAGGAAGACGTTCGATTCCTTGCTGTACCACGTGGGAGCCCTGCCAACATCAGTGCCATTGAAAGCCATGGCCATTCACTAGGTCATATTCCAGAGACCTATGGTCGCCCTCTTATGGTCAAACATGCTGATGTCATCTACACTTAGCATGCAGCATTGGGCAGGTAATGAACACAACCGGTCACAGTGCCACCACTGCTTACCACACAAATGGACAGTAGCATGATGGAGTCAGGATGTGACCTTTGGCATGAAAACTGTGACAGCAGGTTTGTTCTTTAGCATCTGTAGAGGCTACAAAGCTAAACGAGATTTCTCCAAATTCCTGCAGGGGTCTTTCACCTACCCACATATGCTCAGTGTGTTTTGCAGGTACTCATACGAATAGGAGACGGAACCTCTCAGTGTGGCACAGGTCATTGCTTCAATGAGGAAAAAGTGATACAGTTGCATTCATTGCCTTGTACCTCATTAGCATGCTTGCCGTGCTACAGGCTTTGAAATTGCTCGATATAAGCTCCAACATTCACCACGGGCCTCATCACCCTACTTAAACTTGTTAAGCAGCAATAACAGAAGCAGTTCTTCACATTGTTAAGGAGTTCTAAATGCAGCTCTTGTCTCTATAACGTACGTACGTGTGCTGAAAAACTATTGTTATCAACTTGTTAGTTATGCATTTTTGTGGTTCTTCAGGGTATCCTTGTTTGTCACTATGTAATTGTACTAATTGTTTAAGTTCCTGTTTACAAGTAAAGCAGTGTTGCCACTTTGTTGGAGAGTGTTAGCATGACTAAGTGTCTACTGCTGTGCCAGGGTAAATGGGAGGTTACAATGGGGTCGCAGGTTAACTTAATTTTCTCCGTGTGCTGATACAGTCCAGCCATACCTGTAGGCCATGCACAGAATGTTCAATGTTTAATGATATGACAGTTATTCGAGAGCTTGCACAGTATGTAAATTTCAACAGAAATTTCTGCAATACTGACTTGCATTATGTTTGTTGGTGTTGAAGGTGTGTGTGTGTGTGTGTGTGTGTGTGTGTGTGTGTGTGTGTGTGTGTGTGTGTGTGTGTGATGTAAGTATAGGAAACCTAACACATGCTACGTGCAGTTATGTCAAGCGGTACATACAAATTGCTGTGAGTGGTCAATTCTGTGGATTGTCTGTTTGCTGGTGGAATGTGACTGGTGGAACAGATAGTCCTGTGAGAGGAACACTACACAGTGTGGACATGCTGGTTACAAATATTTACTGTGGCCCTACACAACTCAACTTCTCACCCAACCTACCTGCTCCTGGCATATTGTTCAGTCATCTGTGGTATTACTGGATTTTGTTGTGGGTTTGGGAAACTACACTTGCCATGTTTTGGGTGTACCTGTTAGGGCTAACAGATGTATGGGATAAAGGAATATTCTCTCACTGGACTGTGTTGCACTTACGCTCTTCAGCTGTGGAATACTATGACGGTGCTTTATATGTCAGCACTATGCAATTACAGATTTGTGGAGTTATTTTGGGGAAATTGATTAAGGATGAGAATAATATATACTAATCCAGTAAAAGGGATGTCTGCAGACAACTTGGGGATGCATGTTTGAGTATGAGGCTTATGCACCTATGGATGCAAGCAGCAATGTCACATGATGGCATGTGTGCACCTTATGCCATCCACCAGGTATGTGGTGACACACAGATCTCCTTTTCAGGCTTACTGCATTTACGTATGTGTAACCACCCTTACGTATTTTAATGCTACATGGTTCTTGCCACACCTGCTACTCACAGAGTTTGTAGTTGTTTAGAGAGATATCAGGTAGAACCATAACATTTCTCACAGACGTATTTCCTTTCACTTCCGGTTATTATGCCACAGTGTGGGGAAACAAAGGAAATGCAAGTTCTCCCATGGAGACAGGGGTATCCTGCTACAGGTTCCCCATCTCCATGGTTGGCAGATGATTAGGCATGAAACACTGGACCAGTTCTTACACAGCCATGGCTGGCAATGTGTCTTTGTTGACATAATGGTGTTGATTACAAAAACAGGACTTATTATCAAGTCTGAATATGGGTCACTGACATGATCAATTCAGACAAAAGTCAGGCAATGCGCCTGACACAGAGGCATCCCATCAACTGAACCATCACTAACAGAGATGGAGAAGTTCCTGGCATCTCTGCATGGGGGTCTGGATGATTCCACTATCCTCAGTGGAGTGCTAGACAGTGGTGGAGAGATGAGCAGGACAACATGTTTATCTGCTGGTATTATCTCAGGTGGGAATGTCTTAACATAGATGACTATCTGCCCTACTAACTCAATCTGTGGGATATTAAAACTTATAACCAGGTTCAGGACAATTGTTTCACTAATAGGGTGGTAAGCAAGACATAGATCTCTCTTCAAAAGTAAAGAGATAGAATTTCCAGCCTCTCTTAATAGCTCAAGGACTTTAGGCCTGTGATCTCTTTGATTAGGAACTTTTGGACTCTTTCTTATTGTCTGATATGTTTAGTGAGATACATCCGAAACAGGGCATTGTACTCAATAAATGGCCTGATCAAAGCTGATTATAATGATGTGTATAGGAGAGTGGTTATCTCTGTAGACCTTTGTGATATTCCTTTGACAATAAGCTGCGCTAAATAAAAGTATTTTCTGACATTTGTTACATGATGGTCAAAAGACAGGGAGCTATCAGTCTGAGTATCTAGGTCTGCATTTTTGTGACCAATATGTGATGGCCACCACTGCAACCAATATGTGATATCCCCACCATGGGCTAGTAATCAAGGAGCCTGATTTCTCACCACTGACATTGGAGAGGGATGTGCACTTGGAATGCAAATGGATACACTCAGTATTTCCAGATGCAGACCTCCCTGCATTAAGTACAATTTCCCTTACGAGCACACAGGGAACACACTCAACCCAGGATCTGGATTTCTCTATATGTGTCTCTCTCCAGGTCCCCAATATGACTCTCCACTGGTACAGCTGTAGGGTTAGGTCCTCAGTCAAGTGTCCAACCCAAGTCCTCCAGCACCCTCTCTGTGATCCCAGTGCTTCATGCCCCTGCCCCAAATAGCTGACACACACACACACTTTTTAAGATTTAATTTTCACACACACACACACACACACACACACACACACACACACACACACACACACACACACACACACACACACCTGGGAAAGGCTAGCACAGATTACCCGCTCTACCAGCTTTGCTCAGGCTATAAGGTAGATTCACTGTCACCATAAGGCTCTTAAAAGGGTATCCAATTATGCTGAGTGCAGTTAATATTAATACAAATGATGGTAGTTGACCAAGACACCTAGGCCTTCTGGAGTGGCCCACACAGTGTCACCAAATAAATGTAAGTACTCTCAAAGATTACAAGAAAAAATGGAGTGCGCCTGGTAAACACCACAAATCAATCAAATACCAGTCGCAGTGAACGGACCACCACAGAGCTATTTGCCAATGGTAAAGTACCTAAGAAAATGGCCACTACATGTTTTCTGTAAATGCAGATTGCTGAAGAAGGATGAATTCATCAGATATAAAATCCAATTTATTGAATTGTAAAAGAAGAAAACTGCCACAACACATTTTCAAAATTAGAATATTCTAATTTTGAAAATGTGTTGTGGCAGTTTTCTTCTTTTACAATTCAATAAATTGGATTTTATATCTGGTGAATTCATCCTTTTTCAGCAATCTGCATTTACATAAAATGTGTAGTGGCTGTTTTCTTAGGTACTTTTCCATTGGCAAATAGCTCTGTGGTGGTCCATTCACTGTGACTGATATTTGATTGATTTGTACTCTCAAAGATTAGATACTGTCTACAAGGACCAGCCACAATAAATGTTTTAAATATATTTAATAATAAATCATAAAATAACATGAAAATATTGAATATATATTTACAGTAAACCACAAAGCTCAAGTCACAGAAAATATTGAAATTAACATTGATGGACATACTCATACAAATAAAGAAAAACACTCTCTAAACTAAGCTTTACTATATTCCCGACTGAATCTGAGAATTTACTGCTTCCTAATAACCTACTTGGGCAAGGCAGGATGGTGAGCAGTCTTTCTAGTCAGGCCCCCAAACAGAATACTCAATACTCTGAGATTTTTCTTTGCAATATCTAAAAAATAATTTCCAAGAGGCCTGGCAGAATGACCTCATCTGGTCACCTGACGTTAGGTTCTTCATAGGATCATAGGAAGTTACTAGGCTATTGGCCCTGAGGCCCTTATAAGCCTAGCCAAGAGTTTTGCCATGCATAGACAAATCAGCACCCGATTCCCATGCCCAGCAGGGACACGGGTGGAATCCCAGGGATGTATTTTCTATTTCCCATCAAGTTATTCAGATTGTGATTAAAAAGGGTTAAAGAGGTACTCTGCTTGACATGGAGAGGGAGTCTATTCCATAGATGGGGAGTCTCTGGGACACAAATCTGTCCCACCAGCAAGTCCCATTGATGTCACAGACCAGGTTGAGGCCACGTGTGTGGGTTACTCGAGTGTAACTTGACTTGCAGCAGTCCCATCAAGGCGGGGTCCGAGATCACCTTGTATGTCAGACAGAGGTCACCTCTGAGGAGTCTGTATGAAACAGAGTAGGGGCATAGGGCTTTTAGCCTATCTGTGTATAGTAGATTTTTGAGGCCCTGGATTCTCCTGGTGAGGAACCTCTGTGGTCTCTTCAGCTGCTGCATGTGCTTTGCGAGGTACATGCTGAATGGGACATTGCACTCAATAATGGGCCTTATAAGGGAAGACTACAGGGATGTTATCACCTCCTTGTCTCTAGATGAGATACCCTTACTTATGAGGTGGGCCATGTAGAAAGCTTTCCATACAATGGAAGCAACATGGTGGTCAAAAGTCAGGCTGCTATCAATCTGGGTGTCCAAATCCCTCACGACTGACTGCATGCTTAGAACATTGTTATTGTATTGTAACATTGCCTACAAGTGTCAACTCTTTTTTTTTTGGATATGTCCAAAGCATTTGACACAGTCTCACACCAAATCCTGCTAAACAAACTAAACCAATATCATCTATCAAATTCCACTCTTACCTGGTTCCAAAGCTACTTAACTGACAGGTACCAAGCTGTGAAATGGGAAAATTATCTCTCTCCTCAGCTGCCCATAAATATAGGAGTCTCATAGGGTTCTATCTTAGGACCACTACTATTCACAGTCTTCACAAATGACCTCCATGCCTCCACACAGCATGCATCTATAATTCAGTATGCAGATGACACTACCTTAATCTGTGCTGCACAAAACATTCCCACCATCCTGCAAACAACTCAACTAGCATTCTCTTCCATTGAAAACTACCTTACAAAAGCTCAACTTATCCTCAATCCAAAGAAAACTCAGCTTATGATTATAACCAGTTCTAACAAAAACACTAACAGTCAATTCACTATCTACTCCACTAATGCTACTCCAATTGCTCCAGTGGCACAGGCTAAGTTATTGGGAATAACCATAGACTCCCACCTAAAATTTGATAGTCATCTCAACTTAACTATTAAAAAAGTACATGCCAAACTGGGTTCACTCTACCGTATCAAACCATTTCTTACCAACAACACAAGATCAGCCATTGTTCGCTCCCAACTTCTATCCACCCTACTCTATGATTCTCCCATTCTGACAAATCTCAACAAAACTGAACTAAGCAAAATGGAAGCCTGCTATAACAGAATTGGCCACTTTGCTGCAAATTGCTCATAGAGAACTCATCACTGTACTGCTTTGAGACAGCTCCACTGGCTTGAACTGCCCAACCTCCTAACCTACAATCAGCTCTGCCTCTGTCATTCTATCTATTACCTCCCCAATAAGTGTCCTGCCCTCAAAAACCTAGTACAACATCACTCAGCCAAAAGGCCTCTTAGATCATCAAGCAAACTACTACTAGAAGTCACCAACAGCTACAATAGCTTTGGAGATGCACTATATAGTAGTTCAGTGGCTAAAATATGGAACTCTGTCCCCACTAGCATTCAAAACACATCATCCAAAGCCTCCTTTAAAGACCTCATCAGGCAACATCTCAAGCAAAGTTGGCAGTGCCATGATTGCTCCCCAGGCTAGTGAAAGCGGATAACATATACATACTAAATCTAGAGCACTTGATAATAGTTTTCAATCTTACTCACAAACACTGGCTAATCTACAATGTATGTACTGTGCCTGTGTACTATGTATGTATTCTACCTATGTTCCAAATTTCAGCTGTACACCACAAATCTATTAATTACCTTTATTTTTAAAATTAATATTTTTTTGTTTGTTCTCTCCACTGTAACTGTTTATGCGCCGCATACCACTGTAAAAACATGTCTCTTGTAATTTGTGTGTATATTGATCATGTCTAAATAACTAAATATGTCTGTAATTTTTCTTTGTGGAGCTTTCCTCTCAGGGCCTTTGCTGAAAAAGGTTATTTTCGGCTCAGTCAGACACCCCAGGTTAACAAATGTAAAATAAATAAATAAATAATTAATGTGATAATTTGTGGGGACATCTCTCTCCCCAAAGGGGATGATGATGCATTTTTTTGTATTCAGCTTGAAGCCATGTTTCTGGCACCAGTCATTTGTTTGGGTGAGACCCTCTTGGAGGATGTCCACATCATTAGGGGAATTGATGGTCAGTTGAGAGTTTATCTATTATGGCTGAGTGGGGAATAGTGTCGAAGGCTTTGGCCAGGTCAAGGTAGGCAGTGTGGACTGTCTTCCCCTCATCCATGGCTTTGATTACTGTCTCAAAAAGGTTGACCAAATTTAACAGACATGACCTCCCCTTGACGAAGCCAAACTGTGTGTGATCGAGTGTTTGGAGGTTGCCAATGTCCTTGTTTATGAGGTCCATGATAATCCATTCCATGGCCTTGCAGATCAGGCTAGTTAGACTGATAGGTCTATAATTTCCCAGATCAGTGGATGCTCCACCTTTGTGTAAAGGGATGACAGTGGCTGTCCTCCACTCAGCTGGGACAAAACTGGTACTCAGGCTTTGGTTGAATAGGATGCTTAATGGTGCTGCAAGTTCCTGCCTGAGTTCATGTAGGATACAACCTGGGATGTTATCAGGTCCCATGTAGGCTGTATTTTGTTGCCTTTGAGAGAGCAGTGATGCCCTGATCCCTAGATATCAGGGGAAGGGGGCAGGTACTGGGAATGTCCTGATTTACTGATGGGGGGGGGGACAGAGTGGTGAAATCTTTGCTGAATCTGTCAGCCAGAAAGTTTGCTATATCTACGGCATTTGTATATGTGGTGTCCTTGACCATCAATTCTGAACAGATCTGGGTGCTACCTTTGAGGTTATGGACTTATGTGAAGAAGGCCTTATGATTGTCTGTACTAGATGCGGCCAATTTGGACTCGAAGTTTGCCTTGTAGGATTTCACTAGTGCTCTTATTTGCTTGTTCAGGCTAAGGAGAGATTACTTCCAGTTGGGCACCTGCTCCTTCTTGGTCCTGGTCAGCATTTTTTTTTCTGTTATGGAGTTTATTTATTGCAGATGTCCACCAGACAGGTTTACCCTTCCTTGTGGAGGAGGATTTAATCCTGTCAGGTATTCCTGATTCCATGCATCTATATAAATGTTCGTATAGTAATTTGTTATAGTTTTAAATACTGGTGCCAGTTCCTAGATAGTGGGAGGGAGCTGTGAAGCTGTTTATACCATCCCTCAGGAGGCTCTAATCAGCTTGGGAGAGGTTTTTTTTGATTGACCCTAGCTAGATGGTCAGATCTTACAAGGGAGGATGATACTGCAGGGATGCTGCAGTGGCTACTCATGTTGGTTAATACCAAGTCCAAGATATTATCACCTCTTGTGGGTGTATCGACTAGCTGTTCCAAAGCATTTGCATTTACAAAATTGAGGAATCTCTGGGTATTTGTGTTCTGGCAGGAGTAGTTTTTCCAGTTTATGTTTAGGTAGTTAAAGTCACCCAGGATTAGGGTAAAGGGTTGAATCTTGATAGATTCGAAGAGGTCTAGATAGGCAGTTTGGGCATCTTGGGTCAGATTTGCAGGCTGGTAGCTAGCTATTATTTGTATAGGGGTCTAGTCAATAGTTAACTGCACCTGGAGTGTCTCCTGTGCGTCATACTGTTTGACCAGCCTGGAAGTGTGTATGTCTTTAATATATATTGAAACTCCACTTCCTTTGGCTTTACAACCCACAGTTTGCAGTCTGAATGTATGACAGGATGAGTAACCAGGTAAGGCTGGGGTGCTCTTCACAGCTTTGAACCAGGTTTCTGTGACCACACAGATGTCAGCATTTTCCAGGGTTAGAAATGTTTGCAATGAGTGCAGTTTCATGTTTAGACTCCTAGGGTTTAGCAGCATGACCTTTAATTTGTGTTTTGTTGAAATTTTTATGTTGGTAGTTTTAACCTCATCACTTTTCCTAAAAAAGACACTATAGGGGAGGCAAGAGCCTTTGCCAGAATCCTGAAGCCCAGGTGAGACAGATGCAGGCCATCTCTGGCAAAGCATCATGGTCTTGCAGTATTTTCCTTTGAAGCTGAGGCAGGAATTTAGCATAGACGGCTACAATACACATCTAAATTTTTATGGCAGTGCCTGGGCTTCCCCTCTTTTTACTGAGCTAATGAACAAAGGCTTTTTTCCATACCTAGCATCTTTGGTCCTATTCAACACTGTGGGGTACCGTTTTAATAGTTTAACAGCTCATTTATATTTCCCTTGTTTTTCTTAAAGCAAGCTAGCTGGCACATTTAATTCAGTTGCAATAATGCACGTAGATTTCTTTTCATCTCAGCAGGGTGCACTGTTGATACATTTTAACACAAGCAAACTTCACAAATACATTTTCAATACAAGCATCTGTACAAATCAGTTTGATATATAAATGATATACAGTTCTAATACATTTGTAACACAATAATTTTATATAAATCAGTTTGATATTCAAAGAACATATCATTCCTTACAAAACTTCAGCTAGCTATGCTGGCACTTGCTCATATCATCACATCTCTCCCCCAGCCAAAGACTCTAGCTAGTTTTTCAAGTGACCCTTGAGAAATGTGGCTTGAGAAATATAGAAAACTATCAACGCCACAGACATGCAGGTGACTGGTGAAAAAAGTTTTTTCTTTATTGCACTCTGGTACCTCGGCCTTCGCCTTCTCAAGGAATACATTTAATTTGTGTTTCACCACACCTTATAAATCATTAGCTTAAAATTTTAGAACCAATCACAACACTCAACGTGCATTTAAATAATTAAACATTTACACCTGAAAAAACCATCACTCAGCCTGCCCAATACATTTCTTCAATACAAAATTATGTTCTTGAACCAAATGGCAAGTTAATAAACGGCATGAAAATTTATGCATAATAGAAATGTGTGATATGCAAAATGTGCAAAATATACAAAATATACCAAAATAGTATACTATCTCTAGTTGTATTAATTTGTAAAACACCATTTTATCTGTGCATAGTGCAACACCTATTAGAATGTTCCTTTATTTTTTCCTTTCATTTCTTCATTATAACTCTGCTAAATTCATCAAAGATTACTTGTGTCACACATCTTATGCAAGTGACTTATGTAAATCAAATAATGTATACTAAATTTACACATACTAAATTTACTATATTACCCAAAGCTGTTCACCTCAATATTGACTTTACAAGATTTACATATCTAAATTCATGCCATTAGGAAAAAGAGTTTTAAAGTTCAAAATGAACTTGGACTCCATTTCCAATAGTTTGTTATTCACTCCAATTTCCCCTTCCACACTGAATGGCCTACCCAAAACACAGAATATTAAACCATCCTCTGACCCATTGTGAAAATCTATGAAATGTTTTGCCACTGGGCTCTCCTGTCTACTGTTCCTAATGTCTCCTAGATGTTCCATTATTCTTAATTTAACTTTTCTGGAGGTTTGTCCCACATACCACTTTTGACACTCACAACCAATAATGTATACCACTCCCCCCGAGTTGCAGTCATAATATTCCAAAGCCTTATATTTCTTGTTGTTAATCAGTGTGCCATCCAAGTTCCTTACTCTGTTGCAAACTTTGCAATTCCCGCATTTATATGTCCCTACCTTGGAGATATTACTTTTCCTCTTTGGATTTCTGGTATTTAAAATCTCCTTAAGGTTGGGGTATCTACCGTAAGAGAAGGTGATCTTACTAGGAAACAATTTTCCTACTCTATCATCCCCCAAAATAGTTTTCTATTTTTCACAATTTTTCATCAGTGTTTTTTATTCGTATGATGTCTACGAACGCCACTGCAGACATGGAATCAGGAATTCCACCATCTATTCAGCCGGTCAATTTCATTTCTATGTGGAAGGAGAGAGACGAAAAAATAGCGTCCAGTGATCCTTGGAGCAGGGCAAGTACTGATTGTGCTTCCAAATACATTGAACTGGAAAAGGCTATGGTAAAGGAGGTGACTACATACTATGACATCAAACTGTTGGAGAAATATGTCAATTTGAATATAACCCCAAGGGGGTTACGAGTAGAGCGGTTACCTGCCTACGAGTTTGCAGAAGAGGAGGCGGATTTATCAGCTGAATGGAAGGCAGTTTCTCTAAAATGCACAATTAGTTGGCTTGGCATTCTCATTAGAAGAAATGAGAGAGTACTGGACAGAGTCCGCACGTCTATTTTGCAGTTACAGAAAGAACTGATACGGGAAAGCTCAAGTAACATCTTTGAAGATAACATTTCGGATATCAGATCCAGAGTGTCGAAAGTGGAATCGGAGGTGATTACACGCAAAAAGAACAAATTATTAAGAGACATCAAAGATCATGAGTCTGGTAGGATTTATTCGTGGCAATACAGCTTTAAAAGAAAACGCGGAACCAGACGTGACGTCAGAAGTCAGACTAGGAGTGATTCAGTTGGGGATTCCACTTTTTCATCAGTGGAAATGGAGTCGGCAGGAAGAAAAAGCGTTTCCTTTGAGAATTTGAACTCTACCCAAGAAGCGGAGTCGAGGGTGATGGATGTGGCAGAGAGTTCAAATCAAAGTTCCACACAGAACGCCGTGCAGAACAAGGGTAGAGGGCGACGCTTTCAAAATAAAAGTAACAAAAGGTAAAGAGGAGCCAACTGGTCCCCGTAATCCTGGTCATGATGTTTTTATAAATCTGGTTAACAATGCTGGTTCGGCTGAAGGTGTTGTAATGACTCCGAATTATGAAAGCAGTTGCAGACCAGTGATTTCATCTTCAGTAGGTGAGTCCTACCGTATTTTGAACTATTCCACTTTAGACATTGCAACTGCCAGTAGAAACGTACTGTTGAAGGGACCGAAATTTGTTCCAACCCGTTTCCCTTCTCTATCTGACATTTTGTCGGATGTAAAGTCATTTTGCAGAAAACTGCACTTAAGGGTGTTTTTTGAAGAAAATAAAACTAGCAGGGGTTCGGAAATGGGGTCGGAACATAATTTGAACACTTCCATAGACTCTGTTCTGGACAGTTCACTCATGGACATTTCTTTACATCAAAATGATCTTGTTGATATTTTTGCAACTGAAGAAAATGTATGTGATATCAATAGTGACGGTTTTCTTACAGGTTATGGGAGATTTGACATGCCGAGAATGCCCCAGGAGAACAAATTCAATGCTCCCAGAAGTAGTACGGCAATTTTGTTGTTTGAAAAGACTTTATTCAAACAGCTGGAGTATAGGCACGAAATGTTCATTAGAGGTAAGAAATCTTATAATTTGAACAAGGAGGAATGGGACGCTTTGTCAAATATGAAAAAATCTAATGAGCATTTCGTGTTTACACAAGCCGACAAAGGGGGCAATTGGGTGATTTTACCAAGGGAAAGGTATAACAGGATGGCCCTTGAATTGTTAGATGATGCAAAAACTTATTCTAGGTTACCTTCTAATATGTTAAAAGAGTTTAATTTTGCACTATTAGAAATTTTGGAAAGAGGTGAGCGGTTGGGTTTTTTCACGTCTAAAGATGTGAAGTTGATGTATAGAAAAAATCCAAGGAATGCAAGATTTTTCATCATCCCTAAAATTCACAAAGACGTGGTAAACCCACCCGGTCGCCCTATAGTTTCTGGTAGAGGCTCTTTTCTGGAAAATGTGGGACTGTTCCTAGATTCTGTGTTAAAACAACATCTTCACAAAGTGCAAGCACATATTAAAAATACTAGAGAAGTCTGTATGGAAGTTAAACACATGCCATGGGAACAGGACTTTTATTGGGCCTGCGTTGATGTCAAGTCCCTATATACAAGTATTAACACGGTTTGGGGTTTGAAGTCCATTGAGAGAATGTTGGGAGAAGGGCCTAGGACTAACTACATAGTGCAATTGCTGGAATTTTGTCTAACCCACAACTGCTTTGAGTTTGAGGGGAAACATTTCCTGCAGAAAGAAGGAACCGCTATGGGGGCTTCTTTTGCCCCATCCTATGCCATTCTCTTTATGGCATTCTTTGAAAATTCTGTCATTTACATCAACAATTTCTATAGGGCCAAGGTAGTCAAATACAAACGTTTTATAGACGACTTGTTGTTCTTGTGTAAAGGGGATCCCTCGGATTTTGATACATTCATTTCGGAAATCAAAGGAAATCCTTATGGTTTGGACTTCACTCATACGATAGGGGGCAGCAACATCCAGTATCTGGATGTTGAATTTTATGTAGATTCGAACAACAGAATCCAGCATAGACCTTATTATAAAAAAACAGCTGCAGATAATTTTTTGCATGCCTCCAGTATGCATAGTGGGGCATTAATAAATGCATTACCGATAGGGGAGTTCAAACGTATTGGAAATAACATTTCTGATCTAAGTTTGGTGGGATGTGAATTTGATAAAATAGAAAACAGATTACAGTCAAGGGGTTATCAAGGGACAATAGTGCGCTCTGCTAGAAGAAAGGTGGAAAAGGATTTGGGTCTTCCAGTGCCTATGCAAGGGGAAAGCCTGGAGGAAAGTTTGGTTAGGAAAAGAAGCCTAGGTGGCCATGGTTTTAAGTCCACGTGGTTGGTTAACAATGAAGCAGGGGCTATTGAACAAGACAAATTATTTTTTGTTACCAAATTTTCTCAATTTTCAAGGGAAGTGAGGGACACAGTGTATAGTCTTTGGCCTTTGGTTTTGGGGGATGATAGAGTAGGAAAATTGTTTCCTAGTAAGATCACCTTCTCTTACGGTAGATACCCCAACCTTAAGGAGATTTTAAATACCAGAAATCCAAAGAGGAAAAGTAATATCTCCAAGGTAGGGACATATAAATGCGGGAATTGCAAAGTTTGCAACAGAGTAAGGAACTTGGATGGCACACTGATTAACAACAAGAAATATAAGGCTTTGGAATATTATGACTGCAACTCGGGGGGAGTGGTATACATTATTGGTTGTGAGTGTCAAAAGTGGTATGTGGGACAAACCTCCAGAAAAGTTAAATTAAGAATAATGGAACATCTAGGAGACATTAGGAACAGTAGACAGGAGAGCCCAGTGGCAAAACATTTCATAGATTTTCACAATGGGTCAGAGGATGGTTTAATATTCTGTGTTTTGGGTAGGCCATTCAGTGTGGAAGGGGAAATTGGAGTGAATAACAAACTATTGGAAATGGAGTCCAAGTTCATTTTGAACTTTAAAACTCTTTTTCCTAATGGCATGAATTTAGATATGTAAATCTTGTAAAGTCAATATTGAGGTGAACAGCTTTGGGTAATATAGTAAATTTAGTATGTGTAAATTTAGTATACATTATTTGATTTACATAAGTCACTTGCATAAGATGTGTGACACAAGTAATCTTTGATGAATTTAGCAGAGTTATAATGAAGAAATGAAAGGAAAAAATAAAGGAACATTCTAATAGGTGTTGCACTATGCACAGATAAAATGGTGTTTTACAAATTAATACAACTAGAGATAGTATACTATTTTGGTATATTTTGTATATTTTGCACATTTTGCATATCACACATTTCTATTATGCATAAATTTTCATGCCGTTTATTAACTTGCCATTTGGTTCAAGAACATAATTTTGTATTGAAGAAATGTATTGGGCAGGCTGAGTGATGGTTTTTTCAGGTGTAAATGTTTAATTATTTAAATGCACGTTGAGTGTTGTGATTGGTTCTAAAATTTTAAGCTAATGATTTATAAGGTGTGGTGAAACACAAATTAAATGTATTCCTTGAGAAGGCGAAGGCCGAGGTACCAGAGTGCAATAAAGAAAAAACTTTTTTCACCAGTCACCTGCATGTCTGTGGCGTTGATAGTTTTCTATTTTTCACAATTTTTCATCAGTGTTTTTTAAATGTGGCTTGAGAGAAATAAGCCTATCTGGGAATATGTTACTCCATTCCGTGTCTTGAGAGCCTGTCTGTCTTGGCATTGCTGACCCTACTACGGTGTTGTACTGTCATGTCATATGCCTGCAATCCTAAGCTCCACCTTAATAACTTGGCATTTTACTGGCCAGCTCTATGTAGCCATGTTAAGTGATTGTGGTCTGTAACTACAGTGAATTTCCTTCCCTACAGATAAGGCTGAAGTTTCTGCAGTACCCATACTATGGTTAAACATTCCTTTTCTACAGCTGCATAACATTCCTCCCTGGGTTGGAGTCTATGGTGGAGATATACCACTGGGTGCTCTTCTCCCTCTGAGGAAACCTGGCTAAGTACAGCCCCCACCCAATGGTTTGAAGCATCCACCTGCACAACAAATTCTTTGCTGTAATCTGGACTGGCTAACACAGGGGGCCCACCCAAAGCTCTATTAAGCTTCTGGAATGCTTGCTCACATGTTGGGTTCCACACTGTCGTATCTGGCCTGTTTTTCTTTGTCAGGTCTGTGCTGTGGAGTAGCTATGGCACTATAATTGGAGACAAACTTTCTATAGTACCCTGCTGTTCCAATGAATGCTCTCATCTGCTTTTTGGTAAGAGGGGCATGGCATGCCTGAATGGCTCTCATTTTGGCGGGTTCTGGCCTGAACTTACCACTGCCCCACACTATGTCTCAGGAATGAGAGCTCTGCCATACACACCTGACACTTTTGAGTTTAATGGTCAATCCTCCCCTTTGTAGTCTGCCCAGGACCTCCCTGACATGCTGAAGGTGCTCCTGCCAGGAATGGCTGTAGATGGCAATTTCATCCAGGTAAGCAAGGGCATAATCTCCTGCCCCTGCTAGGATATGGTCTACCAGCCTCTGGAAGGTTATTGGGGCATTTTCCACCCCAAACAGCATCTTTGTGCACTCATACAAGCTGAAAGGAGTCACAAAGGCTGACCTCTCTAGCGTTGGGAGTCAAGGGCGCCTGCCAGTAGCCCTTGGTAAGATAAGTGGTGGTTAGATACTTAGCCCCACCCAGCTTCTCCAAGGCTTCATCTGCCTTAGGCATCGGGTAAGCATCTGACTCTGTGTGACTATTTAGTTTCCGGTAGTCCACACAGAACCTGGTGCTGCCATCCTTCTTTGGTACCAGCACCACTGGGGAGGCTGAGGGACTGATGGACTTCTGCATTACTCCCAATTCCAGCATCTCCTGTTTCTCCTCCCTCAATGTCTGTCTGACTCACTCTGGCACTCTGTAAGGGGCCTGCTTTATAGGTCTTTGAGGCCATATATCCACATGGTGCGGCCCCAGGTGGGAGCACCCTGGTTTCCCAGTGCACATGTCCCCAAACTCCTGCAACACTCGGATTTCTCAAACCTGGGTAGTGGATACCTGCTGGGACACTGCTACCTCTTCCACTGAGGTATCAGTCCGAGCCTCACTGAGGACATCACTCATCAGATCCCCCTTAGACCCCTCCTGCCGTCCACTGCAAATATGCAGCACAAGGACCTCCCTATAATGGTAAAGCTTCATCATGTTAACATGGTACAATTTGTGCCCCTGCCTCCTGGCTAGCAGTTCTACCACATAGTTAACATTACTGGCCTTCCTTACCACTTTGAAGGGTCCCTCCCAAGATACCTGCAGCTTATTGTGTCTGACAGGAATGAGAACCATCACCTGCTGTCCAACAGCATACTCTCTGGCATGAGCATTCCTGTCATAACAGACCTTTTTCTGCTATTAGGCTCCTGCCAGGTTCTCCTGGGCCAAGCCCATGAGCTCCCTAAGCCTTGTTCTGAGGTTTAGGACATATGCCACAACAGACTCCTTGTGGGATTTGCATTCACACTCCCACTCATCATGAATCAAATCTAAAGCCCCCCCTTACCCTATGCCTATACAGCAACTCAAAGGGAGAAAAAACTGTGGTTTCCTGAGGCATCTCCCTGTATGCAAACAATAGATGGGGCAAATATTTGTCCCACTCTCTCTTAAACTGGTCAGTAAATGCCCGTAGCATGGTCTTTAGAGTAGAGATTAACCTCTCCACAAGACCATTAGTCTGGGGGTGGTAGGGGGTTGTCTTTAGGTGCTTCCCCACACAGAGCTCCTACAAACAAGCCAGTAGGTCTGATATGAAACTGGCACCTCTGTCAGTCAGTATGTCTCTTGGGAAATCTACCTTGTTGAAAATCTCTAGAAAAACATTTGCTATCTTCTCTGCCTCAATGGAGGACAGAG
The DNA here is from genome assembly GCF_019279795.1 of Protopterus annectens. Classification (NCBI taxonomy): domain Eukaryota; kingdom Metazoa; phylum Chordata; order Ceratodontiformes; family Protopteridae; genus Protopterus; species Protopterus annectens. The sequence goes on along the minus strand of NC_056749.1, from coordinate 15,786,336 downwards.
CCACTGCCTCAGGGAATCTAGTTGCAAAACCTACTGCCACTAGGATATACTTCTTCCCTGTGGAACTTGGGGCACTCAGAGGTCCCATAATATCCATAGCTACCCTCTGAAATGGCTCCTCAATCACAGACAAAGGTATCAAAAGAGCTTTGACCTTGTCTCTTGCCTTGCCTACTTTTTGGCACTGGTCACAAGTCCGGCAGTACCCTGTTACATCCCTGGTAATCCCAGGACAATAAAAGTTTTGCATAATATGTCTCCTGGTAAGCTTTATGCCCATATGACCTGTAAAAGGAATGCCATGGGCTATAGCTATAAATGCCAGATGGAAAGCTTCTGACACTACCAACTTCTGTATTCTCTCACCCTCTATCCCTCCCTCAGGGATCCACTCTCTATACAGTAACCCTTTGTCCCATTATACTGATTCCCCCTTCCCTTGAGAATCAGATGCCTCACTAGCTACCTCCCTCAGGCCTTGTAATATAGGGTCTAGGAGCTGAGCCTGTCTCAACTCTCTTTGTAACACTTCCCAGCTTCCCTTCCACAGGAAGTCTGGTATTCCCTGACAGTGGTGCCTCACTGTCAGCCAGGGTACTACCACTCACATCTGCCCTTGCAGTCACCCTGTCCAAGGGAGCATCAATACCCACCAGCAGCTGTGTCTTACCTTTAGTCTCACTGCTACAGGGTAGCCCCTCCCTGAAGTAGCCACCTCACCAGTCTTGGCTTCAGGTCTGCAGTCTGTCTGGGTCCTCCGAGGTTACCAGACCCACATGCCTGTCTCCAAGCCTGACTGTGTGTCACTGCATACACACAAGGTACTGCATTATCAGAATCATTCCCTATCTAAACATCTACAGGAATATCCTCAAACACACCTACTTTCTTGCTTCCTTTTTCACCGTCCCAGTCAAGGTGAACCCTGGCCAAAGGAGTTTGGAATGAGATATCTCCTAAAGCTCTGACTGGAGTGGACTGCCCAATCAAGTACTACTCTTCTTTAACCACTGCAGGCTTCACAATGGTTATATCAAAGGCTTTGTCTATCTTGGCAGTGGCCTGTTTTCCATCCACCAAGATCGGATATAAATTGTGCTGGTAGTTTAGTACCCCTTTTGTCTTCATACCACTTACTACTGGCATTCTGTTATTCTCTCTTAATGGCTCCCCCACCTTTTCTACCCCACTTTGCATCCACGGGCATCTATATGCTACATAGCCCCACTGGTTACATTTAAAACATTTAACCCTTGATCCTGGTCATGCACCTGAACTAGTGGCTTCTCCTGTTACTGGCGGGCTCTATTGGGATGGTTTAGGTTCCCACCATGGTGTCTGTGTGCAGAACTGGGGTATCCCTTTCCTGTGCAGTGATGCCCTGCTTGCCAGGTATAGGGCTCCCCTTTTCCCCAACTCATCTGCAGAGTTGCATTCCTGTCTGCCAACCAGATTCTCATGTTCTCAGACAAAGTGATAAGGGCTTATTCCCTCACCAAAATGTCTGCTAGTCCTTGAAAAGTGTGACCTGACACTGATGCACTCACCTATGAAAATAAGTGCCTAGTTCAGCAATATAGTCACATACAGTTTTATCTGCCTTGCGTTTATGCTCATGAAAGTTTTTCTGTAAGCTTCAGGTGTTAACTTAAAACATTGTAATAAACAGTGCTTAACTTTATCATAATCTAAACAATCAGAAAGAAACAACAGGTTGACACTAAAGGTACCCACTGATGAGAAGGACGCAGTACTCAGCTTCAGCACAGAGGAGGTAAGAAGAGAGCTAAGGAGAGTGAACCCCAGGAAGGCTGCTGGCCCAAACAACATATTGGGCTAGGTGTTAAAAGGCTGTGCTTATCAATGATGCACAGTGCTCAAGGAAATATTTAACACGTCTTTTGCCATGGCAAAAGTACCCTCATGCTACAAGGAAACTAACATCATCCCACTACCTAAAAAAAACACTCCCTCCAGCCCTAACGACTACAGACCAGTCATTCAGACATCCACTGTTATGAAATGTTTTAAGCAGCTGATCAAAAAGCATCTTTTATCATGTCTTCCTCCTGATTTTGACAGTCTGCAGTTTGTGTACAGAGCTAACCGATCCACAGCTAATGCCACATCAGTAGTGCCACACATGTCCCTTGAGCATTTAGAGGGCAAAGACAACTATGTGAAGGTGCTGTTCATAGACTTCAGCTCTGCATTTAATACAGTGATACCAATGCATGCCACATCAGTAGTGCCACACATGTCCCTTGAGCATTTAGAGGGCAAAGACAACTATGTGAAGATGCTGTTCATAGACTTCAGCTCTGCATTTAATACGGTGGTACCAAAGCAGCTGACAGAAAAACTGGCACATTTAGGAACCAGTAAACATCTGTAACTGGATCCTGGACTTCCTGATTGAGAGACCACAGGGGGGGGGGGTTCACCTAAGAACACATCAAAGTGCATCATGATTAACACTGGGGTTCCACAGGGATGGGTTCTCAGTCTACTGTTATTCACCATCCTGCCCCACGACTGCTCTGCTAAGCACAAGTCCAACCACATCATCAAGTTTGCTGATGAAACCACAGTTGTGGGGCTCATTACAAAGGAGGATAAAAGGGCGTACAGAGAGGAGGTGGCTTCTCTAATCAGTTGGTGTGACGGGAACAACCTTGACCTGAATGTAAGCAAATAAAAGAGATTATCGTTGACTTCAGGAAGAGGAGAATAAATTATCTGGTGCTCAGGATCAATGGTGAGAGACTGTAGAGGGTTAAGAGTATGAACTTCCTGGGTGTACAGATATCAGAGGATCTCTTGTGGTCAGGAAACACCAGCCAACTGGTTAAGAAAGCACACCAATGCCTCCACTTGTTAAGAAGGCTGAAGAAAGCTAAGCTTCCTCCTCATATTCTCTCCACCTTCTACTGAGGTGCAATAGAGAGCATCCTCACCTGCACAGTTACAGAAAGGAAGGCGCTACAAAGAGTGGTGAGGGTTGCAGAGAAGGTAACAGGTTCTAGTCTTCCCTTGATGCAACATCTTTATTCTGCAAGAAACATCTGAAAGGCCACCAAAATAATACAGGACAACATGCATCCTGTGCATAGAGCTTTTAAGTATCTGGCATTGAGCAGGAGATATCACAGTATCTGCTACAGGACTACAAGATTCAGTAACAGTTTCTAGTGATTACACTTCTGAACTTGGGCACTAGTCCCAGGGGTCTGAACACATAATAAGTCCGTTTTTATTTATTTGTGCAAGACATGCTTACATATATTCCAAGTAAGTGCAAAATGTATTTATTATATCCGTAGTCAGTATTATTTAACTAATTCAAGTACAATATTAGACAAATCAATTGGGCATTTCAATCTGTAGTTTGTTTTGTATTACTTTAGATAGGGTAGTTAATTTAACTCAGGGGAGGGTACTCTTTTCGTATATGAGCATTGTTAAATGTCTCTGGTCTTTCTTGTGTGTATTGGGAGTAGTATTTTATTTGATAGTTATGTTTATTCCTCTATTTGTATGAGTTGTTTCACTTTCCTTAGTAATCTCAAGAATTGAGCTGATGCATGACATTTTGTTTAGGCTACACGTGTGTAGTTCTAAATGACACTAAAGTTTACTTTGACTTTGAATCAGTATCAGACAATTTGGAAACAGCAGTTACAGCTTTACCATGGATTAAGGGGACCAGGAACTGTACCAAGAGCTCTTGGTCAACATACCCTTTCAAATATATGAATAAAACTATCAAAATTATCATCCTCTGTAAATTGTGGAAGAATTTTACTGACCTTTATTGCTTCTGAGGTTTGGCTATTCCCTTCCCCATTACCGCCATGACCCTGGGGAAGGGTCCCCATTACCCCCATGACCTTGGTGAAGGGTCAGCATCTACCTCTCACGTTGACGCTGCTTCTCCTTTTCTTTGACCTCCAAACACTACAGTCTCTCATTTTCTTTGGCCTCCAAATGCCACGGTTTCTCATTTTCTTCAGCCTCCGTATGCATCTCTCTGATGATTCTAGTTCCAAATGTTTGGCCTCCAGTTCAAGTCTCTTTAACTCTAGATGGATCTTTAAGCCCTCCGAGGAAACCCTCTGAGGAAAAGTTGAACTGCCCTGTTTCTGAGGGATGCAAATTCCCATCACCAAACTGGTTATCCTCCTGGTTCCTGGTCTGTGCTTCAGCTGTGATTAAGGCTGCAATCATTTCCCCTTTAGTCAAGTTGGCATGTCCCAGTCTTTTGGATGGGCAAATCTCAGCCAACTGGTTCCTTGTCAGCTTGCCATAATCCTCTGCTGACATCCTTGCCTGCTCACCCTGACTCACTATGCTAACAAAAAGTAACTAAATAAAAATATTGTGATATGAAACTCTGAATGTCTACTTTGTGGCTTCTTGAGAGTACAAACACCTTTTTTTAGTGACAACTGTTTACAGGCTACAGAAATTCAATATCCACACCACTGCTCACCAATATGTGAGCATGTGATGATCCCACCACTGCCACCAATATATGATGCGCACCACTGCTACCAATATACAGTGGCCACTACTGCCACCAATATGTGATATCCCCATACTGGACCAGTAATCAAGGAGCCTTGGTCCTCACCGCTGACACTGGAGAGAGACGTGCACTTGGAATACAAATGAATACACTCAGTATTTCCAGATATAGACCTTCCTTTATCAAGTGCAATTTCCTTTAAGAGCAGCCAGGGAACACACTTAACTAGAGGACTGGATTTCTCTATATCTATCTTCCTCCAGGTCCCCAATAAGAGTCCCCACTGGTACAGCTGTAGAGTTAAGTCCTCAGCCAAGTGTCCAAGCCAAGTCCTCCAGAACTCTTTCTGTGAACCCAGTGCTTTGTGTCCCTGCCCAAAATAGCTGACACACATTCTTTAAGATTTATTACACACACACACACACACACACACACACACACACACACACACACACACACACACACACACACACACACACACACACACACACACACACACACACACACACACACACACACATCTGAGAAAGGCTGGTTCAGATTACCCAGTCTACCAACTTTGCCCAGACTATAAGGTAGATTCACTGCCACCAGTCAGTTATTATAAGGCTCTTAAAATGGTATCACACAGTGTCACCAAATAAATATAAGTACTCTCAAAGGTTAGATACTTTCTACAAGGACCAGTCACAATAAAAGTTTTAAATATATTTAATAATAAGCAATGAAAGAACATGAACATATTAAATATATATTTACAGTAAATCACAGAGTTCAAATCACAGAAAATATTGACATTAACACTGATGGACAGACTCATGCAAATAAAGAAAAACACTCTCTAAACTAAGCTTCACTATATTCCGGACTGAATCTAAGAAAATTTGCTGTTCCCTAATAACTTACTTGGGAAAGGCAAGATGAAATATGTGAGCAATCTCTTTAGTCAGGCCCCCAAACAGAATACTCAATACTCTGAGATTTCTCTTTGCAATATCTAAAATATAATTTCCACAAGGGCTGGCAGAATGACCTCATCTGGTCACCTGACTCTAGGTTCATGCAGTATTCCCCTTTGAAGCTGAGACAGGAATTTAGCATAGATGGCTACAATACACATCTAAATGTTTATGGCAGTGCCTGGGGCTTCCCCTCTTTTTACTGAGCTAATGAACAAAGGCTTTTTCCCAGACCTAGTGTCTCCAGTACTATTTAGCACTGTGGCGTGCCATTTTAATGGTTTATCAGCTCATTTACATTTACCTTATTTTTCTTAAAGTAATCTAGCTGGTACATTTAATTCTGTTGCAATAATACATGGACATGTCTTTTCATCTCAGCAGGGTACACTGTTGATACATGTTAACACAAGCAAACCTCACAAATACATTTTCACCACAAACATCTGTACAAACTAGTTTGATATACAAATGACATACAGTTATAATAAATTTGTAATGCAAGCATCTTCTATAAATGAGTTTGATATTCAAAGGACATATCGTTCCTTGCAAAACTCCAGCTGACTATGCTGGCACTTGCCCATATCATCACAGATGCCTAAATTCAAGGATAAAATTTTGGCTTCAATAACAGGATACTAAACTGCTGCCATTCTAGGGGGATCCAGTGTGTGTATCTACACGAGATGGGATGTTCGACATCCTTCATCCCTTTGTTTTTCCATACTGGACAAAAACATTTGCTAACCTTGTAATGCATTTTTAGGGACAGTTCACCTGATTCACATCTTAACATAGCAAATTCCCAACTCAAAAGTTAGGGACCTAACACTGCTGAATACCAGGAGCCTAAACAACATCTCTAAACTAGAAGCCTTCATTACCCTCAAATCAACAGCATTTGAATTATTACACAAACCTGCTTCAACCATAGTGCAACACTCTGTCTACTGCATGGTGCAAGGCCTACCATGTATTCAGATCACCTGGCAACTATGGGGGGTATCTATCGTTATTTGTAACCCGATTGCCTCTCACCAAATTCTGCAGAGTACAACTTTGGAACTGGCTGAAGTCATAGTCACATTCAATAAAACCAATTATGATATCATATTGAGTTATAAAACCCTGACTATGATGACCCCTACACAGCATGAAGAACAGCTTCATCAGTTTGAAACAGTAGCCATCAAACCAACTTGCCCTCTTGTTGGTGACATCATCTATCCACACATAAACTGGAAAATATATATACTTACAGCAAATATATCGAGCAATTTAATAGCTTTGTAAAAGCCAATACACTTGACCAAACTGTGCCCACAAACTGTTAATCTCAATATTATCCTCACAAATATTTTCCCAGTTGTACTGCATCATGTGTTGGAGGGAAGCCTTCTAGCTTAATTTTGTTTCTTAGAACTAGCCATTTTTTTGTTTCAGCACTCAAGTCTGTTTCTTTGAGCTCAGCACTTGTTCAGAACTTATTGTAAGCACTAAATACATTATAAATTACTACAGCACTCAACTTTCCTCACTGTCTAGAGGAAAACAGTTTCTAGTACTTAACAAATAAGCACCTATCCAGGCATGTCTAAGGGTCAGCTCTCGGTGTTTTCGCCTGTCTACCTGATGAATCTGGGCATCTTGGGGCAATGCAGTAATTGCCTCATGTACACAGACAACCCTCTCCTCCTACCACCCAACACTACAACCTGTGAGAGATGCACTTATATAGCCAAACTGGAAGCAAAGCTCTCTTCACCCAAGACTGGACTAGACAGTCAAGAGGTGAAGGTAAACACTTGCACCACACCACACTCAGCACATAGTCCCTCAAAACCTACACCACCGAAACACACACACAGAAACACAAAACAAACACCTACATTCACACAGGCTCTCAATAAAAACCTGCCCAAGCAACAGGGACCTCCAAAGCAGAAACACAAGCAACCTCCAGCCCCCAACACAACCCAAATGACACATAGCCCACAAACTCAGTGTGCCATTCAACCACAGCCCATAAGGCATAACAAAGAACCCAACACTCTAGTCATAGGTGACTCTATAGTCAGGCAAACTGATGCTCCACTCACCAGGCTAAACAAGGAGAAAGTTACTGTTAGCTGCCTGTCGGGTGCCAGGATCCGCCACATAATGCATGCACTCCGGTCACTCCACAACAAATACAAATATGACTCTGTCATTGTCTGTGTTGGTGTGAATGACCTGAGACATACCTCCTTGGACTACATAAAAAGGGACATGGAGGAGCTGTCTGATCTTGTAGCCCAGGCAGGTATGACCCTAGCCCTGAGTAGCATCCTGCCATCACTCAGAATGATACCACAGTACAAGGACAAAATAACTGACTTCAACAATTGGCTAAGCTTCTGGTGTCATTCTAAGGGGATCCAGTATCTGTCTGCCTGGGATGACATGATCAACAAGCCACGATGCTTTGCCAGAGATGGCCTGCACCTGTCGCCCCTGGTATTCCAGATACTGGCTAAGGCTAGCCACCCCTACAGTGCCATGTTTAGGCAAGGTTCAAATGACAAATTCACCACCCTAACAGGTACAGGCAAGAAGAATCTGAGGGTATTGCTGCTCAATACTAGAAGTCTAAACCTTAAAATGCACTAACTCGAGGCATTCCTTAAAATGGAGAACATCGACATCTGTGCAGTGACAGAGACCTGATTCAAGGCTCCAGAGAGTACCCCTGCATTACCAGGCTATAATTCATACCACACCTTTTGGCCACCTAACCTGGACCGAAACACTAAAGGTGGAGGCATGTCCATATTCATTAAGGATATCCACACCTTCAGGCTAGTTGCTCAGCATAATGCATCCGAGATTATCCAAGTGCAACTAAGTCTGGGCAAGACCGCAATCCAAATTGTAGCTTGCTACAGATCCCCCACCATGCCCCAGGATTCTAACTCCTCATTTCTTAATACACTGGAAAATATTAGGGTACAACCTAACACCCTAATAATGGGTGATTTCAACTACCCTACCATTAACTGGGAAAACTACTCATGTACCAACTCTTGTGCTCAATGTTTTCTGGAATTCATAAATCCCAGTGCCATGGATCAACTTATCCACATCCCCACCAGGGGCAGCAATATCCTAGACCTGGTTATTACCAACATGGGCAACCAGTGCTCCACACCAGAGGTCAATTCCTCGGTCAGATCTGACCACAAGCTAATCACTCTAGACATCCACATCCCTCCCCCACCCCCCATTAGGGAAACCACAGTAAAAAATTTCTCCAAAGCCAACTTCACGCTTCTTAAGACAGAAGTGGCAAACTTCACGACACCCATGCTGATGGACAATAGAGGTATGACTGCTGAATCCTACACAAATGCACTTTATAAGCACTTAAACGAGTGCATGGATCATGCAATCCCTAACAGAACCAAGATGCTATCCTCCAAAAAAGGAAGCCAATCTGGTGGTCCCCTGCCATAATCAAACTCTACAACAGAAGAAATAAATTGTTGCAAAAAAAGAGTAAATTCCCGTGATTGGAGAAACTCCCTAGTCAGCCTTAGTAAGAAGCTGAAATCCCTCATAAAATCCTCCAAAGCTAGTTATGAAAACAAAATCTCCACTAACTCTAAAGACAACCACAAAGCATTCTATAGCTATGTCAAGAATCTCAATGGCAACACTCAGATCTGCTCTGAGTTACAGCACAATGGCACTAAATATACAGAACCAACTGATATTGCCAACATCCTGGCAAATAAGTTCAGTGCTAACTTTACCCCCCTATCATCCCCTAAAGGGCCCATCTCTATACCAGAAGAATGCAAAGTTCCTGTAATCATGGCTGCACAGGTAAAAAACACACTATCCAAAGCCAAGAACACAGCATCCATGGGACCTGACGACATCCCAGGCTGTGTTCTACATGAACTACAGAACAAACTGGCACTCCACCTAAGTACCATGTTCAATCATAGCCTCACCTCAGGCTATGTGCCCACTGAATGGTGCACAGCGACAGTTATCCCACTCCACAAAGGGGGAGCCACCACAGACCCCGGAAACTACCTCCCCATTAGCCTAACGAGCCTGGTCTGCAAGGCTATGGAACGTATCATCATGGAACTTATAAACAATGACATTGGTAATCTCCAAACTCAGGACCCCACTCAGTTTGGGATTGTAAAAGGCAGATCATGTCTCCTAAACCAGATAGACTTCTTTGAAGCAGTCACCAAAGCCGTAGATGAGGGTAAGGTAGTTCACACAGCCTATCTAGATCTCGCCAAGGCTTTTGACACCATCCCCCACTCTGGAATTATAGATAAACTCACTAAACTAGGCATAAATCCCTATGTCACAAGATGGGTTGCCAACTGGCTCACTGACAGAACCCACACTGTGAAAGTACAGACTCCAAATCCAACTTCAGACCAGTGACAACTGGAGTACCACAGGGTTCAGTCCTGGGTCCTCTACTTCTCTGAAGTACAGGCCAACACAGAAGGTCTTTGGCTAATGAAGTTTGCAGATGACTGCAAACTAGGAGTCATAATCAAAACTACAAAAGATGTGGACATCCTACAAAAGGGCCTCGCTGAGACAGATGCCTGGTGTCAAAGCAATGGCCTCAAGCTCAATGCCAAAAAGTGCATTGTCATCCCTTTTGGTAAAAACTCAGTACCCATGAACTACCACATAGGTGGAAGTCTACTTAACACCGAAAGTGTGATAAGAGACCTTGGGTCACAGGTGGACGGTAGTCTGTCCTTTGATAATCACATTGCCACAGTAGTCAGGAAATCCTTCTACGTGGCACACCTCATCAGAAAAGGTTTCTCATCCAGGAAAAAAAGAGGTCATTGTTCCCCTCTTCTCATCACTCATTAGACCCATTATAGAGTACAATGCACCTTTTGGTATGTACCTCACAAGACATCTACAACAACTGGAAAGGCCACAGAAATACCTCACAAAGAGGATTACCGGCCTCAAACAGATGCCCTATGCAGACTGTCTAAAAAAACTGCAGCTTTACTCCGTTGCATATCGCCTGCTCAGAGACGATCTCTGCCTAACACACAAAGCTATGTCAAACCCAGAGCTTTTAGACATGCTCCACTTAAAGAAATCCCAATCCCTACAAGCTACATGCTCTAGGGACCTAAACCTTGTCACCACAATAAACAGAATATGCTGGAGGGATAGATTCCTGTCCCAGAGACTTCCCATACTCTGGAATAAACTACCTATCTATATCAAACAAAGCTCCTCATTACACTCTTCAAGAAAAATCTTGATGATTGGATGGGAGATAGGAAATTCACCCCGGGGATCACTTCTGTGGCTCTGCTCAATAGTGGCACAGGAAAAAAATTTTCTTGGGTGGCGAAAGCCAGGGTACCTTTGGCTAGGCTTATATAGGCCCTAGGGCCAATAGCCTAGTACCTACTTATGAACCTATGAACCTATCAATTGTTACTCCCATAGCTGGCTTTAGGTGCTAATGAACCCTGCAGTCGATGGGGCCCCCTGTTCCCTGGAGGCCCCTAACCACAGCAAGTTATCTTATCTTGATATTTTGTAACATTGTATAACTCTTATTTATATCTCCTTTAATATTCAAAGACATCTGGTTATATTAACAGTGTTTTATCAAGTAGCAGGCTTCACAATTCCATTAAATATTTTACTACTGACATAGTGCCCCTGGCTTAGTTAAACCCTGCTGGTGGACATTCTGTCCACCAAAACTAACAATGTAGCCATCTTTAGGTACCTGCAATACCTGTGGCTAAAGGGTGAGGCCCTTAGTCATCCTTGACTGTGTAGAGGTCTCACAAAAGCTGCTGCTGGTTGGGGAAAAATGAGGAAAAAATGTATTAACTTCCTGGTTGTGCTCTTTAACCTGAACAGGGCTGTGATAATAGGATAAAGCTAATAATGAACATGAGCAAGGTAAGTGCTAGAGAGATCAGCAGCCCAGAGTAACCGATCTCAGTGCAAACCTTGGATTTTAAGAAGAGCTGATGCTTCCAATTTTTCTCTTTCTGGGAGTTTTATAAATACTGGCAGAACATCAGATACTACAACTCTCAACTTCTTTGCTGAACAATTCAGCCCAGTCTCAAAAATAATAGCAGAATGAAGGCTCAAAATCAGGAACGTGTTTTCAATATTAATCTAATTCATTTAAAATGTTAATAGAATAACACCTTTTGCATCAACATGCATTTTTGGATGATAAGAAGTGTAAAACTCTGATGTCTGGATTACTGACTTTCTGTAAGCCTGAATGATATGTCAGAAATCAAACTTTTTACGAGGGACAGACCACAATTGTGAGCAAAATCAGGGAAGATCTGTGAAATCAGGGACACTGACATACATTAATCTTCAATGAGCTAAATAAAAGTCACTTACCCCTGCTGCTGTTTGACAACTGCTAAATAGCAGTCACTGATCTGGAGTGGAATTACTGGTGTTGCACTGTTGCATAGTGCATTGCTATTTGTTGAAATAAGTACAAAACTTGTATTGCTATGGCTTATGCTTGTGTGTCTGTAAAAATATCACTGATTTTTATCTGAACACACACCCAGTAATGCCAGGACACACACATTATTCTTCTGGGTATCAGTAGAAAAATGCAGCTAACAAGTAATTATATTTCAATTTCAAAAGTATAACATAAAATATATCACAGAATATTCATGATTTTCTAGCAGTCTGGTGGTCCCCACTCCCCAGACTGTATAAATGGATTCATGGTGCTTCCTTTATCATCCTTTACTGTTTTGGGGGCCCCACAAAAGCTGTTGGTGATTGGTGAAAAATGAGGAGAAAGAATGTATTAATTTACTGATTACACTCTTTAACCTGAACAGGGCTGTGATATGACCTTGTAGGATAAAGCTGATAATGGCCTCTGCTCTCAACCGTATCCATTCTAAAACCAGTCCTGCTCAGATGTGTGTGTACAGAAACCTGCTTTAGGTTATTGGGGGGGTTGTGTGGTTATTACTTCTTTAATTTTCATTACAGTCAAACCTTAGAGGTGTGCACAGAAGGACATTATAGCTTGTGTTTGGGCTGAAGACAATGTGGTCATTGTTTCTTTTACTTTTCTCACAGACCTCTGAGGTGCACAAGGAATGTTTTTATAGCTGTCTAGGGACAGTGTACTGTCTTGGGACAACAAAGTAGAATACATTACTGTAATCATTTTTTCACTTTCCTTACAATCACACATCAGTGCACAGGTGGCTGCCTTTGAGGGTTAAGGGTGAGGAGTGAGGAGGTATGCTATGTATATGTATGTCAGCAGTCAGTTGAAATACAAGACTGTGGCCATTTGAACTTCTGCTTTCATCCTAGTATAACAACAGAGGAATGGATAGGCAGTGACTGTCTTTGTGGGAGGGGGGTTAGGGAGTCAGGCAGTATTCTTAGGTAGGACCGGTGTATCCCCACAACTGGCTTGTTAGTTTATTGTGAGCTACTATTTTGTCAGCTTTGAACATTAAGCCTTGGGCACAACTTATGTCCTCCTTTAAAGAAAAAAAAAGACTGAAATTATTTTCCTTACTCATGTTTTTTGTTTAGGCCACAATTGGATTAAAATGCTAGAAATATGCTCTAAAATACATCTCAGAGCATCTATAACCCTATGGATTCTTGGGCCATGGCTTATTTGAGTTATTTTCTAGTGGTTGTTACTGTGCTGCCTTGGTCGGGAAAGGTTTGTTGGAAGGATACAAGGAAAACTAAAGTTTAACAGCAGCAGTGAATTTCTTTCCTTAATCATAATTTCTGTTCAAGCCATCATTGATTGAAAAGGTTGTGTGGAAAGAAAAAAAATCCTTTAAAATGCACTTCAGAGCATATAGAAAGTTATGGCTTCTTGGGAAAGCTGAAGCATAAAGCAAAATGTGAAAAAATAAAGAAAAAAGCATTGCGCATGGTGTGAAGAGCCCAAGGTGGGGGGATCAGAGGGGAGGACTGCATGGTGTGTGTGTGTGCATGTGGGGGGGATGTAACAGTAGGCACAGGACACCATTTCACCTAAGTCCAGACCTGTACATAGTTGTTGTAATGTGATAATGTTACAAATACATGCCAGTAACTGTGACTGTCCCTTTGTAAGATGGACCAACACAGTGTGGTACACAGGCCTGTTGTAATGTAAGAGCATTGTAGCTACAGGTCAGTGTTTGTGCACTTTTCTCTCTGTGAGATGAGCCAACATAGTGTGGTACATAGGCCTGTTGTAATGTAAGAGCATTCTAGCTACAGGTCAGTCTGTGTACTACTCCCTCTGTGAGATGGGCCAACACAGTGTGGTACAAAGGCCTGTTGTAATGTAAGAGCATTGTAGCTACAGGTCAGTGTGTACTACTCCCTCTGTAAGATGGACCAACAGAGTGTGGTACACAGGCCTGTTGTAATGTAAGAGCATTGTAGCTACAGTCAGTGTTTGTGCACTTTTCCCTCTGTGAGATGGGCCAACATAGTGTGGTACATAGGCCTGTTGTAATGTAAGAGCATTGTAGCTACAGATCAGTGTGTGTGTACTACTCCCTTGTGAGATGTACCAACACAGTATGGTACACAGGCCTGTTGTAATGTAAGAGCATTTCTTGCTACAGGTCAGTCTGTGTGTACTACTCTCTCTGTGAAATGGGACAACATAGTGTGGTACATAGGCCTGTTGTAATGTAAAAGCATTGTAGCTACAGGTCATCCTGTGCATACTACTCCTAGAAGTTTGAAGCATGAACTAAGTGTTTGTTTAGTAGGAGTGGCAGTAACAGGGTGATACTTAGAAAGTGCCTAGGGGATCCCCAACGTGACATTTGCTGGGAGCCCCCAAATGCTAACACTGTCCCTGATTACCCCCTCCTTATTCAGATCTGACTATCTTATTGTGACCTCCCTGAAAAACTGCTTTGCAGCCCCTAATAACTCCTGCACACTCAAATAATACTCCAAACCCATATCCAATACTATATGTACTGATTTTATTGAGAATTACAGATGGTGTAGCTCCTCAGCAGACTTTGTACCCGAGACTACTACTTACTCCTCTGAGTATTACTGCCTCTTGGGTAATGCATTCAGACATCCATAATCTGGAATAAGCATGATGGCAAGCTTAAAACTAATTCCCACATGACAGAGCTACCACATCAACAACTGTATAAAAAAGAAAGAAAACGCCTTGCATGGTCTCTAAAATATGTCCACTTCATCATTGCAAAAGAGATTTAAAAATAGTTAAATAAGTACCTCAAACTTACTATTAGGAAATGTGAGGCTACTATAAATGTAGGGTTACAACTATTTCAAAATATAACCATAATGTCTTCTGCAGCTATATTGGAAAGCTTAGAAATAACCAACAATTCTGCACTGAACTTTTCTTCACTGTTACCTCCTTCTCTGACTCCAAGGGCATTGCTAATGTTTTTGCAGACAAATTCTCTTCTAGCTTCACCACACTCATCTTCCCATTTGTCCTTTTTCCCCACAATCCTCCCCTCTTCAAATAAATTTAGACCAAGTCTTTTTTGTCACTTCAAAATGTTAAAATACTAGTGTGATGATGTGAAGTAGTGCCAGCTAAGCTAGGAGGAGTAGGGCAGTGAATGTGTAACATATACCAACATAGCTAGCTGGAGTATTGTAAAAAATTATGTCATTTGTATATCAAACTGATTTGTAGAGATGCTTGTGTTAAGAATGTATTTGTAAAGCTACTTGTGTTAAAATGTTTCAACAGTGGGTCCTGCTGGACAGAAAAGAAATATACATGTATGTCAGGCTGTATTGTGGTAACTGCTGAAATGTATATATGTTAACACAGGATGCTGGAAGGGAAGGGGCTAAGCTCAGCCCAGCTTACCTTAGGAAAAATAGTTTGAAATTAAATTACTTAGTATAAGCCATAAAAATTGTATCTCACAGGTCTGAATGCAGCCAGAGATGCAATATCTGTGAAGACAAGGACTAGGAATCTTGCTGTATTTTCCTTAGTAGTGAACTAATTGCTACCCTGGAAGGGTGGAAGTGTTAAAGTGGTTTAATATCTTCCAGATGCTGTAACACATCCTAACAAAGCTCTAAATGTGTGTATTATGACACATATATGCAAGATCCTGGCTCAGCTTCTATTAAAGGGGTAGTGTGGGAACCACAAAGTCAGGTGAGCAGATGTGATGTCTTTCTGAAATCCAGCACTAAAATGATGCTTTAATACTAGATGACACAGAAGTCTTAGGGTAGTTTGTTTGTAAAACCTGACAAGAAACACCACTCACCCACATCACCTTCCCTTGCATTATTAAGTAAGTAGAAAACAGTAATTCTTTAGATCAGTCAGGAAAATATAGTGAGATTAGTTAAGTATTGTTTTTCTGTATCTGGGTGAATCTTTTCATCTGTGTTATTTTTAATATTTCCTGTGATTGCAACTCTAGTGTTTATATTAAATAGATATTCTGTATTTTCATGTTCTTTTATTATTTATTATTAAATATATTTAAACTTTCCATTGTGGCTGGTCTTTTTAGGAACTATTCAACCTTTGAGAGTACTTATATTTATTTATTGACTCTGTGGCATCATGCTCCTGAAAGTCTGGCTGTTCGGTCAACATTACCATTGGTATCAGTATTAATTTCACTCAGTAAGAGCCTTAGAATAGCTGGCTGGTGGCAGTGGAACACCTTATAGCCTTGGCAGAGGTGGTAGACCGGGTAATCTATGCCAGCCTTTCCCAGGTGTGTGTGTGTGTGTGTGTGTGTGTGTGTGTGTGTGTGTGTGAAAATCAAATCTCAAAGAGTGTGTGTGTCAGCTACTTGGAACAGGGACACAGAGCTCCTTAGTGATCAGTGTAGATTCTTATTTGGGGCCTGGAAAGAGAGAGAGGGAGCCCAGCCCTATGACTGGAGTGTGTTCCCTGTGTGCTCTTAAGGGAAATTGTGTTTGGTGCAGAGAGCTGCATCTGAAAATACTGTGTATATCCATTTTTGTTCCAAGTGAATGTACCTTACTGGTATCAGTGGTGAGGACTGAGTCTCCTTGATTTTTGACTCAGAGGAGGGAAGTCACAACCATTTCCATGGGTCATGACAATATCCATGGATGTCTGCCAAGAAATGCTAAGTTCCACCTATTAAAACCCCTTCATCATTTCTTCAACCTGAATCACTCCACTGGTTCCATCCCTTGAAGTTACCTTGCATAAAGGTGATCCCTCTACTCATCTGGAAAATTACTGACCCAATAGTAATGAAAAAAAACTCCTGATGAAGGGCTCATGCCAGCTTGAAAGCATGAGTAATTACAAAACATATATCTGTCCAATAAACGGTATTGCATCAATGACATAAAAATGAGACACTGGCACTTTCCCACTTACCTGTTCAACTAAGAAGAATTTAAGGAACAAGTAGTGGAAACTATTCGGGAGTTATTATGGAAGATAGAAATTTCTGCAGAAAATATATCTAGGGAGTGGAATGAAATAAAAGTGGAGTTTAAAAATAGGGTAGAAATAAAAAAGAGATATGGTTAAGAAATAATAGGAATTATTTAGATAGACTAACAAAGGTTAAATTAAAGTATTGCAAAATAGGGAGAATCTCACAGAACAAGAACAGGTGCAATTGCAGAGTGTTAAAGAGAAAATAAGGGAGTATCTGGATAATATGCATGAGGTTAGAAAGACTGCTGTTAAACAACTGTTTTTTGATAATAACTCCAGTGCTAAAAACTTTTAGCACAATGGCTCAGGCAACAGAAAGTAGAAAGGGCTGTTGCCAAGCTTAGGGAGCTTTTAACACGATAAATAACCAGTGATCCTGTAGAGATATTAGAAATATTTCATAAATTTTAAGATCATCTGTATAAAGCAGAGAAATGTGGAAATCAATAAAAAGAACAAATTGAAATCTTTTTGCAAGAATTAAATATGCCAAAATTAGATGTAGTTGAGGCTGAACTGCTAACAGTTAGGATAGGAGGAGATGAGACAAAAATGATGACAAATCTACAGGTAAGTCTTCAGGAACAGATAGTATTTCTGTGGAAGTTTAGAAGCTAGGAGGTAAGAAAGTGATAAAGATTTGGAAGGTTTTGTTTAACAGTATTTGTAAATGAGCAGAAGCACCAACATTGGGAAAAAAGCTGTGGTGCTGTAATACTTAAAGAGGGTAAAGACCCATCAGGTCCAGCTTCATACAGGCCCATTTCAATAATAAACCATGATTATAAAGTCTTTATGTATATAATGGCTAAAAGGGTGGCAAGGTGTTGTCAAAACTGATATGGATCAATGTGGTTTTGTGGAGGGGAGACAAACATTTGACAACATTAATAGAACAGTGATGATTCAGAGAGAAGCAGAACATAAGAAATACCACTGTTGTCAGTGGGACTTGATGCAGAGAAAGCATTCAACACAGTAAGCTGGGATTTTATGAGGAGGGCAATGGAAGCATTTTTATTGCTCGACACAATAATAAAGTTAATTAGCAGGATAAATGAGGGGATCAGAGGTAAAAATTAAAGTGGGGAGGTCCTCTCTGATAAGTTCTATTTGAACACAAGAACCAAACAGGGGTGTCCTCTTTCCCCTTTATTTGCATTACAGTATGAACCATTGGCAAAGAAATTAAAGGACTCAGAAAATCAAGCTTATAATTGGTACAGTAATAAAAAAAGTTGGCTTTATTTGTAGATTGCATTATTTTATACCTGATAAAACCAGAAAAGGAGATTTTAGTTTTGTGGAATATTCTGAGACAGTTTCAAGTCTTTTTGGGATACAAAATTAATGAAGATAAAATAAAGGCAATAGCTGTAAACTATGTACCCACACATGAAATGGTTCAGAAGTACCCATATTTATGGGGACATGATAAAATGAAGTATTTAGGAGTTATGAGTTAAAAATAATTCTGTTATGGCAGCTAAGGATATGTGGGATGAGACTAAGCAAAAGCCGATTCAAAAACTGAAAAATTGGAAGCTCTGTTTTATGGTTAGCAAGATACAAGCAGTGAAGGGGAGGATTAAGTGAGTTAGGGTTTGGGTGCGGGTAAGATAAGTAGCGATAGTGACAGATTAAGGGTTAAAGGTGAATTAAGTGAGTTAGAGTTAGGGTGCGGGTAAGGTAAGTGTGCGATAGTGATGGACCTTAGGGTTAGGGTTTGGGTTAAGGTTAGTGCATAGATAGTTGTGTATGTAAGGTTTAGTGTAGGTTTGTAAGGTTTTTGGTGTGCTTGTGTTGTGTGTGTGTTTTTCGGGAAAGGTATTTGTTTTGTTGATTGTTGGGATTGTGGTTTGTCGGGCATGTGAAGTTTCATGTTTTTGAACTTTCAGTTTTGTCGTGTCATTTATTTCGTTGTCTGTGTTTTGGCGTGTCAGTGTTATCAGGTAGACCCATTTTATATATATATATATATATATATATATATATATATATATATATATATATATATCAGAAACAGAAAGCTATAATTCAAAGTAGAAAGGTATGATGATGAAGGGGGGAAGCAAAAGAAATGAGGAAAACCTGGGATTTTAGATACAGATCCTTAAGGATAACAACAATAGCCTTACAGAATATTATACTCATGAAGTAGCAAAAAGTATCCCAAGAACTAAGCCAACACTGGAATGGAGAAAGGAGACTCTGATGATAGGATTTCTGCAATTATGGATACAGACAATAGGCAAGACAGGGCTGGAATTTACTACAGAAAATCTGGTAAAGGGAACAAGGTATTAGGAGCAAATAATTTGAGAGGGAAAGGTAATAGAATGGGAAGAGGACAAGCATACATTAGAACTGCAGGCTAGAGACTGCCTTCCCTATCAAGGATTTATATCAGAGTGTATGTGAACAGAAAGGAATTGGGAGATTCTTAGTGAAAGACCAGCACCAGCAGAGTTTTTGTTAGAATCTAGAACAGAAGCTGTTGTTAAAAAAGGGATAATTAGCTGGGACATATAGAATATTCCATGATAACTATAGGAATCAATCAGAGTAGATTAGAAAGGATTGGGAAGAGAGACTGGATAAGTAATTCACAAAGAAACAATGGGAGGATATATGCATGGCTCCCAAATATGCAATGAGATCTAGAATATTTATGATTTTTGCTTGGAGGTATTTGCATTTACATAGGTATTTTTATACCTTAACCAGGCTCCAAAGAAAGTTTCCTCCTTTTGATGGCAAGTGTTGAAGGTATGATGGAGAACTGCGAACATATTTTTTTGGACTGTGATGAATTGGCAGACTTTAAAAAGTTTCCTGCAAAGTATTCTGTCAGAAGTACTGTGTAAGCAAATTGATATAACTAAGGAAATTAGTTTTTGAGCTGTGATATAGAAACTGAATTGCTTAGACGTAGAAATGCCTTAGTGAGTTTAATTATGGTGGCTTCCAAAAAAGCAATTACTAGAAAATGGAAAACAAAGTCTAAACCAGCCATATTAGAAGTAATGAATATAGTAACAGAGATAAAAGAACTGGAAGTGGGATCTTTAGAAAAGGGTAGGAGAAAATTACATAGAAAAAATGGGAATTATGGGAAAATACATAGGGAATAATGTTTTGGAGGGGAATGAAGTTAAGGGAATGACCCATGTAATGTTCGATTGACAATGACTGTATGGAAGATCATATGTGATGTATAACATTTTCAAATGAAAGTATCCAATATGGTTTGTTTTCATTTATATAAATATATGATTGCCCATGTCATAAGTGCTAATTTGGTAAAAAACATAGCAGGCAACACAAACTCCAAATGACAAAAACAGCAGCAGTGGGTTCAGGTACAAAAGCCGACTCACAGTTTATCCAAGAATTTATTCAATAAAACACACAAAAGGTGTAGCCACATAAAAATCCAAAAGGTATAAACAGCATTCCAAGTGCTTTCATCTCTGGTGAATCAGAGACTTTTTCAAGGAAATTAGAAAACTGTTACTGAGCACTATTTAAACAAATAACATTACACCAATAAAATAAAACCATATAATGAATGCATTAAATAGATAAATGAATTGATATACAGTTTTACATGTTTTATATAATTTTACATTTTATATGTACATATGTATATGTTTATTAATAGCATTTTTACCTATACTATTTTGACAAGGGCATGATTTTTGGGGACTAGTGTGTTATTTGCTGTACATGTTAGTGTCATAGGTCTCAACCTCTTAAGAGGCCAAAGTGCAACACAGACCTTAGCAATGTGTGACAAACAGTCAAAATGTGGAACACCCCATTTTCACACTACACAAAAACGCACAATTTCCATAGTACCTTGTTGAAGTGGGCTCACTGACATCCAATAAAACTACTCCCCGGACATCTGAGCATGCAATAAAAAAGGGGTGTTGCCTTGGCCATCAGAACACAAGTTTTCCTGAACGGAACGTAGGCAGCAGGGGCAGTACTGAGCATCTAAGGGGAGGGAGAATGGCTCCATGGCTTATCTATCATACTGTCAAAAGACGGTTTCATGAGGGCACCCTCCATAGTCACTAAAGCAGCAAGCCATTACTAATCACCGTAAACTTTTTCTTTTTTTTTTCTGGCAGTCAGAAACAGCATTTCCATTCAGAGCGAACAGGTTATCAAATAAGCATGCCATGAATTTTAATATATTTGCACCATCCAAGTACTGAAAGTAGAGATGTGTTAATACCAAGACTACAAACTTTGCTCCATTTGTCAGTACCACTTTGCCTTTTCCCCAATCTTCCAACTCATCTTTAACCCATGAAAATGTTGTTGGATACATAAGTGGCAAGCTGACATAATCCATACTGCTAATGTTAAAATGATCAGTTCTACCAGCTCATCCCATAACTTTAAATCCAATATCCACTGTTTTGCAGCTTTAAGTTGTTTAGACCATTAATTCTGCCTTTTCTTTTTATTGTATTGCACATACAACACCTGATTCTGTCAGGAAACAGTAAAAATAAAGCCCATAGTTTATGAGAGAATCCTCTAATTTAAGATGGTGAAGGGTGTGTAGCCAGACAGATTGTCTTTACTTTGGTGAGCGTATTATTTTTCTGAAATACCCACTGAAACATTATGCTTTATAGAGGAAGCAGGAAGTCTATCAAAATCTAAAATAATTGCAACAACTAGCATCCACATACAACATGCTAAGAAATGTGATTAATCCCCTTTTTTTAGTAGTTGCAGAGTTGGCATATGACAGTTTTTTATGTGGTTTGTACAGGAGGTAGCATTTATAATGTGAAAAGGGATAGACACACAATGGAAATCGCTACTTACGTATCTGGCTAGTGATATAAGGCATTCAATTAAACATAACCGTCACACATATCACTTAACAAACCCGTGAATCCTGTATTTAAAACTATTAGCTGATCATTGGTAAACAGAACATGGAGTTAAAGGCTGATTACACCACGCATAAGAATTCTGATTAAAAAAGCGCTTATTTGTATTTATCCCACAAGCTTTTACTTGCAAAGAAACAAGGACCAAGTGAAGACAAGAAAAGTAGCAGAATCGCTAAGCTGCAATTGCATAGTCAGGCACAGAAAAGTTCACTCGTTTCTTAAAGATGTAAATTATTTGACTGGCTTGTATACTGCGATGCCAGTTGGCTATAACTGCGATATACAAGCCAGTCAAAAGTCACAAAGTGGAGCAATGGCTGCTCATTGCAGAATTGCGGAACAGTGGGTTTAAGCATCACAAATGCAGAGCTTTCCGCACAATCCGGAGCACTTGGCTGCTCAGGTTAGTGTGTTTTTTATCATGACATGGGTTCTGTGGTTGAATTATACTGTGACTGTTGAATATTTATGAACTTTATGAATATTTATTATATGGTTTTATTCTGTTGGTTCAATGTTAATTGGAGGTGGATCTGTTTGTTAAAATTGAGCTCAGTAACAGTTTTCTAATTTCCTTGAAAAAGTCTCTGATTCACCAGAGACTAAAGCACTTGGAATGCTGTTTATACCTTTTGGATTTTTATGTGGCTACACCTTTTGTGTGTTTTATTGAATAAATTCCTGGATAAACTGTGAGTCGGCTTTTGTACCTGAACCCACTGCTGATGTTTTTGTCATTTGGAATAAGTGCTAATTCAATAAATATATTTCTTGTTCAAATAAATAAATAAAATGTATTACACTGTGTCTTATATGGCCTAATAATGTCATTACTATTAGTATTATTAATATTATTATTAGTATTTGTACTATTAGGGTTATTTGCAGGGCTGTGGAACATATAATAGCTGAACAAGTAAACAATGATTTGTGTGACCTTATATTTATTTTTATTTATTTATTTAATTATTTATCCTTTGTTAACTGAGTTAGTCCCACTAGGTTAGTAACCTCTTTTCAGGGGAGACCTGAGGTAGTATCCCATTCTAGGGGGAAATTTGGCCAGGGCATTAGGGAGCTTCCCCTACTCTTTTTGATGGATGCCATGAGATCCTTTACATCCACTTGAGCTGTCACCACCTCAAGCAGATGGGGCCTGCATTTAGTGTCTCACCTGAAGGATGGCACAGTCAGGCATACAGTATCCCCTTATGCTACACTGAGGTGTCAGCTATCAATCTGTCTGGTGCAGGAATAGAACCCACAACCTTCTGCACCAAAGATGAGAGTGCTACCTGTTGTACCACTAACACTGATAAACATGGCATATCCCTGGATCCACACCAGTGTGGCTTTGTGAAAGGCAGATCATGCTTCTAACCAGGTTCAGTTTTTTAAACGGTTACTGAAGCCATTTATAACAGTAAATACAGTCCATGCTACTTACTTGGTCCCTGCCATGGCTTTTGACACTATCCCCCATGCTGGGATTATTTAAAAACTCTCCCAAGTCAAAATTAACCCATACAAAATTCCCTGTATAGATAATTGGCTGTCTGTGGTTGTCTCAGAGAACCCCTACTGGCAAGTGTCCCACAGGAATCTGTTCAAGGCCTCAAACTTTTTTGTATACAGTTCTTTTACATGAAAGCTGACACCAATGGACTACGGCTGACGATGTATGCTGATGACTGCAGACCGGGAACAATTAGCAAATCCCATTCAGATACTTAAGTTCTCCAGCAAGGGCTAGACCAAATATGTCCTTGATGTATGAATCATGAGTTTGGTGTCAATGGTAAGAAATGCAGTATAATTACCTTTAGTAAGTCTAGTATCACTACCACTTACTGTACAAATAGCATGAGTCTGTAGTGGCTAGAAAATCCTTTTTAAATTCCTTAACTTATCCTTTATGACATCACCACAAGGTGCACAGAAAAAAAAGAAAGAAAGAAAAATTGCCGGAATCTCCTTGTGTTCTGACTGTGCTTCTCAAACATTTTGGAAATATAGAGTATATTTTAGTGTATTTATTAAAACTGTATTTATCTTAATATTGCTACAACTCAAGTGCTCTACGTTGCACTGCATCTAAATTGTTTTAGTGTGTTTAGCTGCTTTTCTGTATACATAGACTTTTCTGTATATGTAGACTAGCTACTTATTCTACTGTATTACTGCTCTTAAATCGTTTTTCAGTTGTGCACTTGCCTTGCTTCATTAAAAAAGTTTTAAATTGCTAATTTCGTAGAGTTTTAATTGCATTTACTATTTAGGGCTACACACTCAAGTGCATTAGCCTTTTTTGCATTTATTTACTGTATTATTGCATTGTTTAGCCTGTTTTAACCAACCCCCCCCCCCAAAAAAAAACAAAACAAATACTACCTTGTTTGCTCGTTTCCCACCTTTCCTAGCCAGTCCATATCCCAGACTTTGCTGGTTTCAGGACTTTATTTTCTGTGTTTAGAGCTATCCAGGCCTTGCTGTGGTAGAGGGAAGTCCTACTGCTTACCGGTGGGAGTGGTGAGCATTGTACTGCCTATCTAACACTAAAGGACTGGTTTCCAGCTCTGAAATTGTAATATTATTTGCCATTTTGGGCTGATTTCTATCCCTTTCAACTTTCTGGCTTAAAAACGCGGGTGTTTGTGTATTTTTTGCATCATGCAACACTACGGGGCTACGGTTAAACTATTCCAGGTGCCAGAAAGTCTGCACTTCAAAGTTTCCCTTAGAACTAGCTGGTTTCTCAGTAGTAGCACTAAAATCTGAACCCCTGTGACTAGCACTTGCTCTAGAACCTGCTAGAAAGCACTAGGAAGCCTTAAACTGATACAAGCACTCAACTCTCCTTGTTAATAAGGAGAAATTAATCATAGGCACTAAACAGCCTATAATTGCAAAGTACCTTGCAAAGGTAAGGGAAAACAGCTCTAGTACTTTACAAAAAAAGCACCTAAACAGACATGTCCAAGGGTCAGCTTCCGGTGATTTCTCCTGTCCACCTGGTGAATCTGGGTATACTGGGGCAATGCAGCAACTGCCTCATGTACACAGACAACCCTCTCCTCCTACCACCCAACACTACAACCTGTGAGAGATGCACTTACATAGCCAAACTGGAAGCAAAGCTCACTCCAACCAAGATTGTGCTAGACAGTCAAGAGGAGAAGGTTAACACCTGCACTACACCTCAAGCAACACATAGCCCCTCAAAACCCACACCATCAACACCCACACATAGCAACACTAAACCCGCATATGCGAAGGTCCTTAACATTAACCTGCCCAAGCAATAAGGACCTCTGAAGCTGAAATGCAAACAAACACCAGTCACAACCAAAGTGACACATAGCTCACAACACCAGTGTGCCACCCAACAACAACCCCTAAGGCAAGACAACGTACCCAACACTTTAGTCATAGGTGACTCTATAGTCAGGCACACTGATGTCTCACTCACCAGGCTGAGCAAGGAGAACATTACAGTCAGCTGCCTGTCGGGTGCCAGGATCTGCCACATAACGCATGCACTCAAGCCACTCCACAACAAGCACAAATACGGCTCTGTCATTGTCCATGTTGGAGTGAATTACTTGAGACATACCTCCCTGGACTACATGAAAAGAGACATGGAAGACCTCTTGGATCATGTGGCCCAGGCAGGTATGACCCTAGCCCTGAGTAGCATACTGCCTTTGCCCAGAATGATACCACAGTATAAGGACAAAATGATTGACTTCAACAATTGGCTAAGCTTCTGGTGTCATTCAAAGGGGATCCAGTATCTGTCTGCCTGAGACAACATGATCGACAGACCATGATGTTTTGCCAGAGATGGTCTGCACCTGTCACCCCTGGGATTCAGGTTACTGGCTAAAGCTCTTGCCACCCATATAGTGCCTTTTTTAGGCAAGGTTCAAAGGACAAAACCACCACCGTAACAGATACAAGCATGCAAAATCTGAAGGTAATGCTACTCAATGCTAGAAGTCTAAACCTCAAAATGCACTCTCTCGAGGCACTCCTAAAAATGGAGAACATCGATATCTGTGCAGTAACTGAGACCTGGTACAAGGCTCCAGAGAGCACCCCTGCAATACCAGGCTACAACTCTTACCACACTTTTCGGCAAACACTAAGGCTGGAGGAGTGTCCATATTCACCAAGGATATTCACACCACCAGGCTAGTTGCCCAACACAATGCATCTGAAATTCTCCAGGTGCAACTAACACTAGGTAAGACTGCAATCTAAATTGTAGCTTGCTACAGATCCCCCACCATGCTCAGGATTCTCACTACACCTTTCTAAACATACTGGAAAATATTAAGATATAACCAAACACCCTAATACTGGGTGATTTCAACTACCCTGCCATTAACTGGGAAAACTACTAGGGTACCAACACCTTTTCCCAACGGTTCTTGGAAGTCATAAATTCCAGCACCCTGGATGAACTAATCCATTGTCCTACCAGGGGCTCCAATATCCTAGACCTGGTCATTACCAACATGGGAGATAGATGCTCCACACCAGTGGTCACACCCTCATTGGTCAGGTCTGACCATAAGCAAATCACCCTTGACATCCACATCCCCCCCCCCCCCAGTAAGGAAACCTCTGCAAAAAACTTCTCCAAAACCAACTTGATGCTACTCAAGTCAGAAGTGACAAACTTCATGGCACCCATGCAGACGGGAGCTGAAAGTTCGACTGCTGAATCCTACACTAAGGCACTGTACGAGCACATCCACTAGTGCATGAATCATGCTATCCCAAATCGAACCAAGACGCTCTCCTCCGAAAAAAGGAAGCCAATCTGGTGGTCCCCTGCCATAAACAAAATATACAACAGAAGGAAGAAACTGTTGCAGAAAAGAGGAAAATCCCAGGATGCAAAAACCTCCCTTACCAGCCTCAGTAAGAAGCTGAGATCCCTCATAAAATCCTCCAAAGCTAGTTACGAAAATAAAATTGCCAAAGATTCTAAATACAACCACAAGGCATTCTATAGTTATCCAAACTGCTACAAAAACACAAACTTTAACCAAGAAGTTGCCATAGCGGTAATGATACGAAATCCAAACTGCTACAAAAACACAAACTTTAACCAAGAAGTTGCCATAGCGGTAATGATAGTTATGTCAAAAATATAAATGGCAATGCTCAAATCTGCTCCGAGCTACAACAGAATAGCATTAAATATACTGATCCCAAGGATATTGCCAATATCCTGGCAAATCAATTTAGTGCCAACTTCACCCCCCCCTCTCATACCCTAAAGGGCCCATCTCAATACCAATAGATTGCCAAATTCCGGTAATCACAGCCACACAGGTAGAAACCACACAGTCTAAAGCTAAGAATACAGCATCCATGGGACCAGATGACATCCTGGGCTGTGTACTACATGAACTACAAAATGAACTGGCACCTCACATAAGTGTCATGTTTAATCATAGCCTCATCTCAGGCTTTGTGCCCACTGAGTGGCGCACAGCTACAGTTATTCCACTCCACAAGGGGGGATCCACCTTGGATCCCAGGAACTACTGTCCCATCAGTCTGACGAGCCTGATCTGCAAGGGCATGGAACACATTATCATGGAACTTATAAAAAAAGACAATGGCAACCTTCAAACACTGGACCCCACCCAGTTTGGGTTCATGAAGTGCCGATCTTGTCTCCTGAACCTGATTGACTTCTTTGAATCAGTTGTCAGGGCTGTGGATGATGGTAAGGCAGTCCACACAGCCTATCTGGACCTTG
Source organism: Protopterus annectens (assembly GCF_019279795.1). Classification (NCBI taxonomy): domain Eukaryota; kingdom Metazoa; phylum Chordata; order Ceratodontiformes; family Protopteridae; genus Protopterus; species Protopterus annectens. The sequence continues at coordinate 15,758,645 of NC_056749.1, read as the reverse complement.
CCAAGGCCGTCAACACCATCCCCCACTCTGGAATCATAGATAAACTTACTAATCCCTATATCACTCGATGGGTTGCCAACTGGCTTACTGACAGAACCCAGACTGTAAAAGTAGCTGACTCCAAATCTAGCTCCAGACAAGTGACAAGTGGAGTATCTCAGGGTTCAGTCCTGGGACTGCTCTTGTTTGGCATCTACTTCTCTGAAGTACAAGCCAGCACTAAGGGAATCTGGCTAACAAAGTTTGCAGATGACTGAAAACTGGGAACCATTATCGAATCCCCAAATGATGTGGATATTCTACAAAAGGGCCTTACAGAAACAGATGCTTGGTGCCAGAGCCGTGGGCTCAAGCTTAATGCCAAGAAATGTATAGTTATCCCCTTTGGGAAAAACCATGCGCCCATGAATTACCACATAGTTGGCAATACACTAAACACTGAAAGTGTGATGAGAGACTTAGGGACACAAGTGGACAGTGGTCACAACTTCGATAACCACATCGCCAAAACAGTCAGGAATTCCTTCTATGTGGCACACCTCATCACTAAGGGCTTTTCATCCAGAAAAAAGGAGGTCATTGTCCCACTGTACTCATCCCTCATTAGACCCATTATAGAGTACAATGCTCATTTGGTATGTACCTCACAAGACATCTGCAACAGCTGGAAAGGCCGCAGAAATACCTCACTAAAAGACTCACAGGCCTAAAGCAGCTGCCCTATGCTGACTGTCTAAAAAAACTCCAGCTATACTCTTGGCATATTGTCTACTTAGAGGCAATCTCTGCTTAACATACAAGGCCATGTCAAACCCAGAGCTATTGGACATGCTACACTTAAAGAAATCCCAATCCCTCAGAGCCACATGCTCCAGGGATCTAAACCTTGTCATCACAATGAACAAAACATGCTGGAGGGATAGGTTCCTGACCCAGAGACTCCCCATACTCTGAAATAGACTGCCCATACATGTCAAGCACAGCACCCCCTTGGCCCTCTTCAAAAGGAACCTTGACGATTGGATGGGAGATAGGAAATTCACCCCGGGGATCACTTCAGTCACCCTGCTAGACAGTGGTCCAGGGAAGTAAATATTGTGGGAAGAAATATCTGGGGAATTGTTTGGCTAGGCTTGTATAGGCCCTAGGGCCGATAGCCAAGTACCAACCTGTGAACCTATAGTTCCACTTTGTTCCTCTCTAATTTGACCCATCATCAAATTTAGTGTCCCCTTCGGCATGTATCTTGCTAAACACCTAAAAAAATGGAAAGACCTCAATGTTTTCTCACTAGAAAAGGTGTCATACCCTTGGTTATTCTAATAGACTAAAATCTCAGTACCTCTAGTCAATGTCATATAGACCCACTATGGGTGATTTCTGATTAGTCTTCTGTACTATGAATGATCTTGCACTCTTGGAACTCTTTAATCTAAATAGAGTCAGTGGTAAAGCAAACACCTGCTCTAGGGCTGTTGTCCTAGTAACTGTCTATAATCCTAAGAACCAACATGACAGGTACCTACCTCAGTGTATTCCCTGTTTGTGGAACAGGATGCCTTTATATATCAAACAGGGTATTTCCTTAGCGACTTTTAAATCCAGCCTAGATGACTGCATGCTGATCCCAAATCTTCACCTGGATTAAGGGTTTAATTATCGACCTCAGCACTGAAGGAGACAGGTAGGGAGGTAGAGGAGTGAAAGGACATGGCCTGGTCATCTCTCCCAGGGGATTATGGGTTTGATTATTGACCCCAGCACTGAATGAGACAGGTAGGGAGGTAGAGGAGTGAAATGAAATGGTCTGCTCATCTCTCCCAGGGGATTATGGGTTTGATTATTGACCCCAGCACTGAAGGAAGCTGGTAGGGAGGTAGAGGAGTGAAAGGACATGGCCTGGTCATCTCTCCCAGGGGGATTATGGGTTTGATTATTGACCCCAGCACTGAAGGAAGCTGGTAGGGAGGTAGAGGAGTGAAAGGACATGGCCTGGTCATCTCTCCCAGGGGGATTATGGGTTTGATTATTGACCCCAGCACTGAAGGAAGCTGGTAGGGAGGTAGAGGAGTGAAAGGACATGGCCTGCTCATCTCTCCCAGGGGGATTATGGGTTTGATTATTGACCCCAGCACTGAAGGAAGCTGGTAGAGAGGTAGAGGAATGAAAGGACATGGCCTGGTCATCTCTCCCAGGGGATTATGGGTTTGATTATTGACCCCAGCACTGAAGGAAGCTGGTAGGGAGGTAGAGGAGTGAAAGGACATGGCCTGGTCATCTCTCCCAGGGGGATTATGGGTTTGATTATTGACCCCAGCACTGAAGGAAACTGGTAGGGAGGGAGAGGAGTGAAAGGACATGGCCTGGTCATCTCTCCCAGGGGATTATGGGTTTGATTATTGACCCCAGCACTGAAGGAAGCTGGTAGGGAGGTAGAGGAGTGAAAGGACATGGCCTGGTCATCTCTCACAGTGGAGAAAGTAGTGTGTGCTTGGAGAGCACATATGGAGTTGTGATTTCTCTGGTGGAGAAACCACTTTCTATAATTCTTGACCCTAAAATAAGTAGGAACCTATGAACATATCAACATTTTTAGGTGGTTTAGGGAAGATGCAATGAAGCATTATTTCACAGAAAAAATGGTGGATATTTGAAACAGCATTTTTGAGGAGGCACTATGGTTAAAAACTTTGAAAGTCAATAGTGGAAGGGCAGCCTTACAAAAAAGGTCGTGAAGACAGAAGCTGTTAACTGAGCACAGTCTGCTATCTACCCAGAAAAGGGGCAGATTAGATGAGACAAATAGTCCTTAATTTGCCTTAACATGAATGTCTGTGTTTCTGTGTTATGCGCATGGTACATTGTTTTATGGATGCTCTGTTTCATGATGGAGAGCTTGTATCTTTTGTGCAGTTCCTTCAAATGGTTACTAAAATTTAAATATAAACAGAAGTGTTCATCAGGCATAGTGTTGAGAGATAGGTGGGTAAGAGCAGTATAATTTACATGAATGTTTACAATACAGAATTACAGCCAGGAGGAAGTATGAATAGAAATGAGTACAAACAAAAGAATATCAAGGCCAGTGGAAAATAACTAAAATCCCTAAGGCAACAGCTGCACAGAACTGAACTTCAGTGCAATTATGAACAGTCCAGTAGCAATATTAAGCACTAAGCTGACAAAAGAGAAGTAACACACTAGTAGGAAGTTCAACCCTGGGAATACACTAAACACCAGGGAAGCCATGTTTGCTTCAAGGACAGTGTATGCACACTATTTACATACACTTGTGATGGGAATGATTTCTGTAGCAGAACCTAAAACAAAGCAAAAACAAGTTACTGCTGTTACACGATAGAATTCAGGGGACAGACGACAAAGCATAAAAATGGAAAAATCAGGTGAAGAGGGACACAAAATACAATAGTTTTGTTAAGAGTGTGTGTGTGTGTGTGTGTGTGTGTGTGTGTGTGTGTGTGTGTGTGTGTGTTGTTACATTTTATGTGAAAGTGTAGGTGTAAGAAGTTACAATCTGTGAGCCAAGACATCATGAGATTAGGAGTGGGGTGTAGAAGGTTGTGGACACACCTGGAAGAAGCTTTGTCATAGTTGGAAAGATGGTGTTGAGCCTAGGTTCTTTTCATGTTTTGGCAGGTGGCCATTTTACATAAAATTCTGCATCATCATCATCATCCAGTCTACATTTAGGGACTTGTGGACAGTGTAGTTTGTAATTGTAGTAGCTTTGTTATAGTGAATATCTTTACATGTAGCTTTGTGAAGTATTTGTGTTTTTTGTAGCTTTGCTGGGCTGTGTTAACTCCATTAAGACCGCGCAGTGATGTGAAATGTGGTGCCATTTGGCATAAACTTGACTGATTTATTTAAAAGTGGTGTTCAGTTCTCCACAGTTCACCTGTGCCCACTCTCAGATATGGTGTCGCATAAGTCTAGAACAGGAACCACCGTGAAGTTCACTGCACTCTGATTGATTTGCTTGTGTTACGTACAGGAACCACCCTGAAGTTCACTGCACTCTGATTGATTTGCTTGTGTTACATACAGGAACTAACCTGAAATTCACTGCACTCTGATTGATTTGCTTGTGTTACGTACAGGAACCACCCTGAAGTTCACTGCACTCTGATTGATGTGCTTGTGTTACGTACAGGAACTACCCTGAAATTCACTGCACTCTGATTGATTTGCTTGTGTTACGTACAGGAACTAACCTGAAATTCACTGCACTCTGATTGATTTGCTTGTGTTATGTACAGGAACCACCCTGAAGTTCACTGCACTCTGATTGATTTGCTTGTGTTACGTACAGGAACCACCCTGAAGTTCACTGCACTCTGATTGATTTGCTTGTGTTACATACAGGAACCACCCTGAAGTTCACTGCATTCTGATTGATTTGCTTGTGTTACGTACAGGAACCACCCTGAAGTTCACTGCATTCTGATTGATTTGCTTGTGTTACGTACAGGAACTACCCTGAAATTCACTGCACTCTGATTTATTTGCTTGTGTTATGTTACTCCTTTTTGGTCCGTTAAAAGACTTACTTCTAATGGTTCAAAAACCACATATTGAGCACAATGTAAACCTCTCATTGTTTGCAGTGTTCCATATTCTTGCCATATTTGTTTTTTAAATGTAGGCGGGTTTTACTTTATTATGAGTTCTGTTACTTTGGGAAATCAGTCATAATTACATTTTATAGGTAATCAGCAAGCTTTCCAGAGGAGAAGAAAAATCATTTAAATTTTTTTTTGCTGCATTCCTGGGAGTTACCTGCAGAGTGTGTCGTTGTATTGTTTCTGTAGAGGTTACACTACACATGACAGGTTGAAAATACCAGGTGTCTACATTACGAAACTGCTATACACAAGTAGTCTGAGCACAGGACCTTACAACGTTTCACAATTAAGTTGCTGGAATGCTACAAAGTAGTTGTTAAACTTGATGTTGCATGGATTTCTATAAGAAACAGCATGTGAAGGGTTCTGTATTAACTCAAGCACGCTCTGTTTGCAGACGGTGAGATTTCAACTAAGATAACAACAGCTGTGGAGAGTAAGATTTACCTGAAATGCTGGTGCTGATCTGTCCCTGGACTGGTCTAGCCGGTTAACTGTGTACAGTTTCCATCTGTTGGCAGTATTATTGTCTGGCCTGTAAGGACAGGCAACCAGTAAGGGTACAGCAGAGACTGTGGCATTCTGGGTGTGATTTCCTTTTCATTTGGAGGCTTGAATTTATTCTGTCTGAATACGTATTTTCCCGATGTTGCATTTAGGTTCATAGGTTGCTACTAGGCTATCGGCCCTAGGACCTATACAAGCCTAGCCATAACAATTCCCTGGCTATTTCTTCCCACACTATTTACTTCCCTGGACCCCTGTCTAGCAGGGCGACTGACGTGATCCCCGGGGTGAATTTCCTTTCTCCCATCCAATCGTCAAGGTTCCTTTTGAAGAGGTCCAAAGAGGCACTCTGCTTGACATGTATGGGCAGTCTATTCCAGAGTCTGGGGAGTCTCTGGGTCAGGAACTTATCCCTCCAGCATGTTTTGTTTATTGTGATGACGAGGTTTAGATCCCTGGAGCATGTGGCTCTGAGGGATTGGGATTTCTTTAAGTGTAGCATGTCCAATAGCGCTGGGTTTGACATGGCCTTGTATGTTAAGCAGAGATCACCACTGAGTAGACGATATGCGACAGAGTATAGCTGGAGATTTTTAAGGCGGTCAGCATAGGGCATCTGCTTTAGGCCTGTGATTCTTTTAGTGAGGTATTTCTGAGGCCTTTCCAATTGTTGCAGATGTCTTGAGAGGTAAATACCAAATGGGGCGTTGTATTCTATAATGGGTCTAATGAGGGATGAGTACAGTGGGACAATGACCTCCTTTTTTCTGGATGAAAAGCCCTTAGTAATGAGCTGTGCCACATAGGATTTCCTGACTGTTGTGGCAATGTGGTTATCGAAGGTGAGACCACTGTCCACCTGTGTCCCTAAGTCTCTTATCACACTTTCGGTGTTTAGTGTACTGCCACCTATGTGGTAATTCATGGGTACATGTTTTTTCCCAAAGGGAATAACTTTACATTTCTTGGCATTAAGCTTGAGCCCATGGCTCTGGCACCAAGCATCTGTTTCTGTAAGGCCCTTTTGTAGAATATCCACATCATTTGGGTATTCAGTAATGGCTCCCAGTTTGCAGTCATCTGCGAACTTTGTTAGCCAGAGTCCCTTAGTGTTGGCCTGTACTTCAGAGAAGTATTTATTTATTTATTTTACATTTGTTAACCAGGAGGGTTCAACTGGACACAGGTCCATTTTCAGCGGAGGCCCGGGGAGAAAAGCTCCATGTTACACTATTAGCATTTATACATTTCTAAGTGACTGAAATGATTTTTTCTCATATACATTCACATTTGCATAGACATATATATATATATATATACATACATATATATATATATATATATATATATATATATATATATATATATATATATACTCACACCCACACATCAAAAAGTATAGGTATTGAGGTAAGACCAAGATGAGAAGATGAGGATATCCATTAAGGTATATACCTTTCTCAGATAGAGATTGTATCCTTTATCAGGTAAGATTTAATAGTATACAAGTGTTGGTATGTCTTACCTTATTGTTCTGATGCTGAGTTTGGAGGTAAGTGTAAACATGTTAGCAAGGCTATGTAAGGAAAGTGTTAGAGAGCAGCAGAATCGTTACAACTGTGCATAGTTATTGTTTACCCTGGGGAGTAGCAAGAGCAGAGGCAATTGTTTGAATAATGGGATTTCAGGAGGTATTTGAAGTGGGTACTAGAAGTAGTGGTAGTTATATGGCTTGGGAGGGAGTTCCAATTGTGGGCTATTGTGCAGGCAAAGAGAGACTTTCCAGCTTCATTTTTATGTCTAATTACATGAATGAGGTTTTGGATGCTAGATCTTAGGGCTCTAGTGGTGGTGTAGGGCTGAATTAGTTGCTGGAGTGCAGGCGTTTTCTCAGGGTAGTAGTAGAGCGTATGTGCTATTGAGACTTGATTAAGTCGTAGTAGCTGAGGAAGCTCCAGCCATTTGAGTTGCATTAGCGAATGACAGTGATGGGATCTATACGTGGAGTCTGTAGCAAACTTGGCAATCTTGTTGTAACATGATTCCAGTTTGCGAAGTTCGGTCAGGTGAATATTAGTTAGGATAGGGGAGGCATAAAGAAAGATCGAAAGGAGCTGGGGTCTTGCATTAGGGGCTTTGGTCTGTTTAGTCATGAACTTTTTGTTTCTATAGAGGAGGCCTAATTTTCTGTTCACCTTTTTGATGGTTTGTGCTATGTGGATATCAAATTTCAGGTGATTATCAATCTCTACTACTAGTAGTTTTGTGTGGTTGGTTGGTATGATTTGAATATTATTTTTGGTGTTTATGATGAGGCTATAGTTTAAGTTAGATGATCTGCCAGGGGTAAATAGGATTAGTTTTGTTTTCTTGGGATTGAGAAGTAGTTGTATGTTAGAAAACCAGGTTTCAGCTAGAGTAAAGTTATTTTGGGTAAGGGTATGTAGTTCCTTAAAGCTGGGAGCAGCACATATTATGGTGGTGTCATCAGCATACTGTACTACTGAGGCAGTGGGCAATGAAGAAGAGATGTCATTGGTGAAAAGAGGGAACAACAGTGGGCCAAGGATTGATCCTTGAGGGACTCCTATGGATATTGGTAAGAGGGAGGACAGATTTTCTTGCCAGAGGACTGCTTGTTGGCGTTCTGATAGGTAGCTGTTGAACCATAGTATAGTGGAGGAGCATACGTTTAGACTAGATAGAGTATTGAGGAGCATATTGTGATTAACCATGCCAAAGGCTTTTGATAAGTCCAGGAAAATGGATGATACAAAAAGGCCTTTGTTTCTGTAGTGGTTGACTGTGTTGGTGAAAGATAGAAGAGCGGTGATGCTATTATGGGAGGGTCTAAAGCCATCCTGGGAATTGGATAGTAGTTTGTTTTGTTGGAGGTACTGCATTAGTTGCAAGTGAACAACTCTTTCTAAAATGTTTGATAAGGGGGATAGTACGGCTATTGGGCAATAGTTGGTTAGCTCTAAGCAGTTGCCTCCTTTGTGTAGAGGAACAATGTGGGATGTTTTCCATAAGGTAGGTACTTTGTGTTCTGAAATTGACCTATTTATGAGAATTGATACTGGATATGATATGGCCTTTGCTAATATTTGAAGGAAATCTGCAGGAAGTTTATCGGCTGCTAGTGTGGTTGATTTTAGCTTCTTAAGGAGGTTTGAAATCCTTTTAGTGGACACTGGTTGCAGGGCAAAGCTTAGTAGTTGTTATTTGCATTACTGTTGATTGTAGTGGATGACTGTATTGGAGTGCCATAGTTTTTTTGGGTACTAGCTAGGTTTTGTACTGTTTCTGTAAAGAATTTATTAAACTGACTAGGGGTATTGTCTTGGTTGTTTGGCAACACAGGGATTGGAGTGGACACTTTCCCAGGGTGAATCTGTTTATGGAGGCCCAGAATTTTTGCAGGTTATGAGTATATTTATCCTGCAGGTTTTTATAGTAGTTGGTTTTGTCAAGTTTAGCTAGCCTCTTGGCTTTATTACGTAGTTCTATGTACTTTTGCCTTAGAGTAGTATTTTTATCTTTTTGAGATGCTCTCCAGATTTTGTCCCTTTCTTTCATTGTATCTTTTGTCTCTTTGATAAGCCATGGGGCATGGTAGGTTTTTGGGTCTAATAGTTCTAGAGGGTGCATGATAGTCTAGGATTTGTAGGAAGGTTGAGTTAAAATACTGTACAGCTTCATCGAGAGGTAGCTGCTTGAGGGGGACCAATTGCAGCAACGTAGTGCCTTATTAAAGTCATTGGCTATGAAGTTTCTTTTGTTACATATTACTCTGTGGACAGGTAGGTTGGGGAGATGGTGGAATCTATTCCTGATTAGGTAGGTGGGTTGATGGTCACTTAGACTGTCAGGGAGACAGCCTGATTGTTGTACAAGAGAGGGGTGAGATACCAGAATCCAATCCAAAATGGATTGACGTTTGGATGTTTTGTCAGTCCTAGTGGGGGCAGTTATTATTTGGATGAACCCATGGAGGTTGATGTGATCTGAGGGATAGTGGTTGGAGCAGTTGACCCAATCTATGTTAAAGTTCTATGTGGTTGGAGCAGTTGACCCAAGTCTATGTTAATGTAGATGCCAAACAAAAGCGGTTCCAGCACTGAACCCTGAGGTCCTCCACTTGTCACTTGTCCGGAGCTGGATTTGGAGTCAGCTACTTTTACAGTGTGGGTTCTGTCAGTAAGCCTGCTGGCAACCCATCGAGTGACATAGGGATTAATGCCCAGCTTAGTAAGTTTATCTATGATTCCAGAGTGGGGGATGGTGTCAAAGGCCTTGGCAAGGTCCAGATAGGCTGTGTTGACAGCCATACCCTTGTCCACGTCTCTGGAGACTGATTCGAAGAAGTCAGTTAGGTTCAGGAGACAAGATCGGCCCTTCATGAACCCAAACTGGGTGGGGTCCAGTGTTTGAAAGTTGCTAATGTCTTTGTTTATAAGTTCCATGATAATACGTTCCATGGCTTTGCAGATCAGGCTCGTCAGACTGATGGGGTGGTAGTTCTTGGGATCCAAGGTGGATCCCCCACTTGTGAAGTGGGATAACAGTAGCTGTGCGCCACTCAGTGGGCATGAAGCCTGAAGTGAGGGTATGATTAAACATGACACTTAGGTGAGGTGCCAGTTCATTTTGTAGTTCATTTATTACACAGCCTGGGATGTCATCTGGTCCCATGGATGCTGTATTCTTAGCTTTGGAGAGTGCTTTTTTTACCTGTGTGGCCATTTTTACTAGAATTTGGCAATCTTCCAGTATTGAGATGGGCCATTTAGGAGGTGAGAAGGGGTGAAGTTGGCACTGAATTGATCTGACAGGATATTGGCAATATCCTTGGGATCAATATATTTAATGCCATTCTTCAGCTGTCTTTATGCTGATGGTTCTACAGAAGTACTACGGGTATAGCACATTCTTCAGCTGTCCTTATGCTGATGGCACTAGTGAAGTACTATGGGTATAGTGCATTCTTCAGCAGTCCTTATGCTGATGGTACTAGTGAAGTATTACGGGTGTAGCCCATTCTTCAGTTGTTCTTATGCTGATGGTACTAGTGAAGTATTACAAGTGTAGTGCATTCTTCAGCTGTCCTTGTGCTGATGGTACTAGTGAAGTACTAAGGGTGTAGCGCATTCTTCAGCTGTCCTTGTGCTGATGGTACTAGTGAAGTACTACGGGTGTAGTGCATTCTTCAGCTGTCCTTGTGCTGATGGTACTAGTGAAGTACTACAGGTATAGCGCATTCTTTAGCTGTCCTTGTGCTGATAGTATGAGTGAGGTACTACGGGTGTAGTGCATTCTTCAGCTGTCCTTGTGCTGATGGTACTAGTGAAGTACTATGGGTGTAGGTCATTCTTCAGCTGTCCTTATGCTGATGGTACTAGTGAAGTATGACGGGTGTATCGCATTCTTCAGCTGTCCTTATGCTGATGGTACTAGTGAAGTACTACGGGTGTAGCGCATTCTTCAGCTGTCCTTATCCTGATGGTACTAGTGAATTACTAAGGGTGAAGCGCATTCTTCAGCTGTCCTTGTGCTGATGGTACTTGTGAAGTACTACGGGTATAGCACATTCTTCAGCTGTCCTTATGCTGATGGTACTAGTGAAGTACTATGGGTGTAGCCCATTCTTCAGCTGTCCTTATGCTGATGGTACTAGTGAAGTACTAATGGTGTAGTGCATTCTTCAGCTGTCCTTATCCTGATGGTACTAGTGAAGTACTAAGGGTGAAGCGCATTCTTCAGCTGTCCTTATGCTGATGGTACTAGTGAAGAGCTACAGGTATAGTGCATTCTTCAGCTGTCCTTGTGCTGATGGTACTAGTGAAGTACTAAGGGTGTAGTTCATTCTTCAGCTGTCCTTATGCTGATGGTACTATTGAAGTACTACAGGTGTAGTGCAATCTTCAGCTGTCCTTGTGCTGATGGTACTAGTGAAGTACTATGTGTGTAGTGCATTCTTCAGAAGTCCTTATGCTGATGGTACTAGTGAAGTATTACGGGTGTAGTGCATTCTTCAGCTAACCTTGTGCTGATGGTACTAGTGAAGTACTATTGGTGTAGCACATTCTTCAGCTGTCCTTGTGCTGATGGTACTAGTGAAGTACTATGGGTGTAGCCCATTCTTCAGCTGCCTTATGCTGATGGTACTAGTGAAATACTAATGGTGTAGTGCATTCTTCAGCTGTCCTTATCCTGATGGTACTAGTGAAGTACTAAGGGTGTAGCGCATTCTTCAGCTGTCCTTATCCTGATGGTACTAGCAAATTACTAAGGGTGTAGCGTATTCTTCAGCTGTCCTTGTGCTGATGGTACTAGTGAAGTACTGCGGGTGTAGTGCATTCTTCAGCTGTCCTTGCACTGATAGTACTAATGAAGTACTACGGGTGTAGCACATTCTTCAGCTGTCCTTATGCTGATGGTAGTAGTGAAGTACTATGGGTGTAGCACATTCTTCAGCTGTCCTTATGCTGATGGTACTAGTGAAATACTACAGGTGTAGCGCATTCTTCAGCTGTCCTTATCCTGATGGTACTAGTGAAGTACTAAGGGTGCAGCACATTCTTCAGCTGTCCTTATGCTGATGGTACTAGTGAAGTACTACAGGTGTAGCGCATTCTTCAGCTGTCCTTATCCTGATGCTACTAGTGAAGTACTAAGGGTGTAGCACATTCTTCAGCTCTCCTTATGCTGATGGTACTAGTGAAGTACTATGGGTGCAGCGCATTCTTCAGCTGTCCTTATCCTGCTGGTACTAGTGAAATACTAAGTGTGTAGCACATTCTTCAGCTGTCCTTGCGCTGATGGTACTAGTGAAGTACTACAGGTGTAGTGCATTCTTAAGCTGTCCTTGTGCTGATGGTACTAGTGAAGTACTACAGGTGTAGCGCATTCTTCAGCTGTCCTTATGCTGATGGTACTAGTGAAGTACTAAGGGTGTAGTGCATTCTACAGCAGTCCTTATGCTGATGGTACTAGTGAAGTACTATGGGTGTAGCTCATTCTTCAGTTGTCCTTATGATGATGGTACTAGTGAAGTACTATGGGTGTAGCTCATTCTTCAGCTGTCCTTGTGCTGATGGAACTCGTGAAGTACTATGTGTGTAGTGCATTCTTCAGCTGTCCTTTTGCTGATGGTACTAGTGAAGTACTATGGGTATAGCGCATTCTTCAGCTGTCCTTGTGCTGATGGTACTAGTGAAGTACTACGGGTGTAGTGCATTCTTTAGCTGTCCTAGTGCTGATGGTACTAGTGAAGTACTATGGGTGTAGCTCATTCTTCAGCTGTCCTTATGCTGATGGTACTAGTGAAGTACTACAGGTGTAGCGCATTCTTCAGCTGTCCTTATGCTGATGGTATTAGTGAAGTACTACAGGTGTAGCTCATTCTTCAGCTGTCCTTATGCAGATGGTACTAGTGAAGTACTATGGGTGTAGTACATTCTTCAGCTCTCCTTATGCTGATGATACTAGTGAAGTACTACGGGTATAGCGCATACTTCAGCTGTCCTTATGCTGATGGTACTAGTGAAGTTTTATGGGTGTAGCCCATTCTTCAGCTGTCCTTATGCTGATGGTACTAGTGAAGTACTACAGGTGTAGCGCATTTTTCAGCTATCCTTGTGCTGATGGAACTAGTGAAGTACTATGGATATAGCGCATATTACAGATGTCCTTATGCTGATGGTCCTAGTAAAGTTCTATGGGTGTAGCCCATTCTTCAGCTATCCTTATGCTATTGGTACTAGGGAAGTACTACATGTACAGCGCATACTTCAGTTGTCCTTATGCTGATGGTACTAGTGAAGTTCTATGGGTGTAGCCCATTCTTCAGCTGTCCTTATACCGATGGTACTAGTGAAGTATTACGGGTGTAGTGCATTCTTCAGCTATCCTTGTGCTGATGGTACTAGTGAAGTACTATGGGTGTAGCACATTCTTCAGCTGTCCTTGTGCTGATGGTACTAGTGAAGTACTATGGATGTAGCCCATTCTTCAGCTGTCCTTATGCTGATGGTACTAGTGAAGTACTAATGGTGTAGTGCATTCTTCAGCTGTCCTTATCCTGATGGTACTAGTGAAGTACTAAGGGTGTAGCGCATTCTTCAGCTGTCCTTATCCTGATGGTACTAGCAAATTACTAAGGGTGTAGTGTATTCTTCAGCTGTCCTTGTGCTGATGGTACTAGTGAAGTACTGCGGGTGTAGTGCATTCTTCAGCTGTCCTTGCACTGATAGTACTAATGAAGTACTATGGGTATAGCGCATTCTTCAGCTGTCCTTGTGCTGATGGTACTAGTGAAGTACTACAGGTGTAGCTCATTCTTCAGGTGTCCTTGTGCTGATGGCACTAGTGCAGTACTGCAGGTGTAGTGCATTCTTCATCTGTCCTTATGCTGATGGTACTAGTGAAGTACTATGGGTATAGTACATTCTTCAGCTGTCCTTATGCTGATGGTACTAGTGAAGTACTACGGGTGTAGCTCATTCTTCAGCTGTCCTTGTGCTGATGGTACTAGTGAAGTACTACAGGTGTAGTACATTCTTCAGCTGTCCTTATGCTGGTGGTACTAGTGAAGTAGTACGGGTGTAGCTCATTCTTCAGCTGTCCTTATCCTGATGGTACTAGTGAAGTACTAAGGGTGTAGCGCATTTTTCAGCTGTCCTTATGCTGATGGTACTAGTGAAGTACTATGAGTGTAGCTCATTCTTCAGCTGTCATTGTGCTGATGGTACTAGTGAAGTACTAAGGGTGTAGTACATTCTTCAGCTGTCCTAATACTGATGGTACTAGTGGAGTACTACGGGTGTAGCACATTCTTCAGCTGTCCTTATGCTGATGTTACTAGTGAAGTACTACCGGTGTAGCACATTCTTCAGCTGTCCTAATGCTGATGGTACTAGTGATGTACTACGGGTGTAGCACATTCTTCAGCTATCCTTATGCTGATGGTACTAGTGAAGTACTACGGGTGTAGCACATTCTTCAGCTGTCCTAATGCTGATGGTACTAGTGAAGTACTACAGGTGTAGCACATTCTTCAGCTGTCCTAATGCTGATCATACTAGTAAAGCACTACGGGTGTAGCCCATTCTTCAGCAGTCCTTGTGCTGATGGTACTAGTGAAGTACTACGGATGTAGCCCATTCTTCAGCTGTCCCTGTGCTGATGGTACTAGTGAAGTACTACGGGTGTAGCTCATTCTTCAGGTGTCCTTGTGCTGATAGTACTTGTGAAGTACTACGGGTGTAGCTCATTCTGCAGCTGTCCTCATGCTGATGGTACTTTTGAAGTACTAAGGGTGTAGCTCATTCTTCAGGTGTCCTTGTGCTGATGGTACTAGTGAAGTACTGCAGGTGTAGTGCATTCTTCAGCTGTCCTCATGCTGATGGTACTAGTGAAGTACTATGGGTATAGCGCATTCTTCAGCTGCCCTTATGCTGATGGTACTATTGAAGTACTACGGGTGTACTGCATTCTTCAGAGGTCCTAATGCTGATAGTACTAGTGAAGTACTATGGGTGTAGCTCATTCTTCAGCTGTCCTTGTGCTGATGGTACTAGTGAAGTACTACAGGTGTAGTGCATTCTTCAGCTGTCCTTATGCTGATGGAACTAGTGAAGTAGTACGGGTGTAGCTCATTCTTCAGCTGTCCTTGTGCTGATGGTACAAGTGAAGTACTAATGGTGTAGCACATTCTTAAGCTGTCCTAATACTGATTGTACCAGTGAAGTACTACAGGTGTAGCACATTCTTCAGCTGTCCTTATGCTGATGTTACTAGTGAAGTACTACGGGTGTAGCACATTCTTCAGCTGTCCTAATAATGATGGTACTAGTGATGTACTATGGGTGTAGCACATTTTTCAGCTATCCTTATGCTGATGGTACTAGTGAAGTACTACGGGTGTAGCACATTCTTCAGCTGTCCTAATGCTGATAGTACTAGTGAAGTACTACGGGTGTAGCACATTCTTCAGCTGTCCTAATGCTGATCATACTAGTGAAGTACTACAGGTGTAGCCCATTCTTCAGCGGTCCTTGTGCTGATGGTACTAGTGAAGTACTATGGGTGTAGCCCATTCTTCAGCTGTCTTAATGCTGATGGTACTAGTGAAGTACTACGGGTTTAGCTCATTCTTCAGCTGTCCTTGTGCTGATAATACTAATGAAGTACTATGGGTGGAGTACATTCTTCAGCTGTCCTTATGCTGATGGTACTAGTGAAGTAGTATGGGTGTAGCTGGGTCTTCAGCTGTCCTTATCCTGATGGCACTAGTGAAGTACTAAGGGTGTGGCGCATTATTCAGCTGTCCTTATGCTGATGGTTTTAGTGAAGTATTGTGGGTGTAGCTCATTCTTCAGCTGTCCTTGTGCTGATGGTACTAGTGAAGTACTACAGGTGTAGCTCATTCTTCAGGTGTTCTTGTGCTGATGGTACTAGTGAAGTACTGCAGGTGTAGTGCATTCTTCAGCTGTCCTTATGCTGATGGTACTAGTGAAGTACTATGGGTATAGCACATTCTTCAGCTGTCCTTATGCTGATGGTACTAGTGAAGTACTAAGGGTGTAGCACATTTTTCAGCTGTCCTTATGCTGATGGTACTAGTGAAGTACTACGGGTGTAGCTCATTCTTCAGCTGTCCTTGTGCTGATGGTACTAGTGAAGTACTAAGGGTGTAACACATTCTTCAGCTGTCCTAATACTGATAGGTTTCATAGGTTTCATAGGTTCATACTAGGCTATCTGCCCAAGGGCATTTATAAGCCTAGCCCAGCGTTTTATGGCTTTCACCACCCCTTTAGTTTGGAGGATACTATGCCCATTATTTTGCTGTGCCTCTGTCCAACAGTGACACTGAGATAATCCCTGGGGTATATCTGCGATCTCCCATCCATTGGTCAAGATTTCTCTTGAACAAAGCCAGCGAGGTGCTCTGCCTCACATGTATCGGGATTTTGTTCCACAGCATAGGGAGTCTCTGGGTGATGAATCTGTCCCTCCAGCACGTCCTATTAATAACCGTGTCAAGGTTTAAGTCTCCCGCCCTTGTAGTTCTGAGGGATCTAGATTTTTTGAGGTGAAGCATGTTCATCAATTCTGGGTTGGACATGGCCTTGTATGTCAGGCACAGGTCACCTCTGAGCAGACGGTGGCGACTGAGTAGAGCTGAAGTTCCTTCAGTCGGGCAGCATAGGACATATTTTTGAGACCCTTTATCCTTTTGGTGAGGAACTTTTGGGGCCTTTCCAGTTGCTGCAGGTGTCGTGTCAGATACATTCCGAATGGGGCATTGTACTCAATCATTGGTCTGATGAGTGATGAGTACAGGGGGACGATGACTTCCCTTGATCTAGATGTGAATCCCTTCATGATCAGGTGGGCAATGTAGAAGGTCTTCCTAACTACTTTGGCAACGTGAGTGTCAAATGAAAGGTTACTGTCAACCTGGGTACCCAGATCCCTGATAACCTCTTCTGTGCTTAGAGGGTTGCTGCCTATATGGTAGCTAGGGGTAACCTTGTTTTTCCCGAAGGGTATGACTATGCATTTTTTGGCGTTTAACTTTAGGACATGGCTCTGGCACCAGTTTTCCATTTCTATAAGACCCTTCTGAAGGTTATCTGTGTCAGATGTGTTCTCAACTATGGCGCCCAGTTTGCAGTCATCTGCAAATTTTGTCAGCCATAATCCTCCTGTGTTTGCTTGTACTTCTGAAAAGTAGATGCCGAACAGGAGAGGGCCCAGGACTGAGCCCTGTGGGACACCACTTGTGACAGGCTTTGAGTCTGACATGGTGCCAGCAACTCTGACCCTGTGGGTTCTGTCACTTAGCCAATTTGCAACCCATCTTGTGACGTATGGGTTTACATTTAAGCTGATGAGTTTTTCAATGATACCTGAGTGGGGTATTGTGTCGAAAGCCTTTGTGAGGTCGAGGTAGGCTGTGTGGACTGCCTTTCCCTCATCAATGGCCTTGGTGACTGTTTTGAAAAAGTCAACCAGGTTTAAAAGGCATGATCTGCCCTTGACAAAGCCGAACTGGGTCGGATCCAAAGTCTGCAAGTCTCCTATGTCTTTATTTATGAGTTCCATTATGATCCTTTCCATAGCTTTGCAGATCAAGCTTGTCAAGCTGATGGGATGGTAATTTCCCGGGTCGGTGGAGGCACCGCCTTTGTGAAGTGGGACCACAGTTGCCGTATGCCACTCCTTGGGCATGTATCCTGAGGTGAGGCTAAGGTTAAACAGCTGCCCTAACTGTGGGTTTAATTCCTCATTGAGTTTGTGGAGCACACATCCGGGGACACCATCTGGTCCCATGGATGCTGTGTTTTTTGCCTTGGAGAGAGCAGTTCTCACCTGAGCGTTAGAGATGTTTGGGGGGCTATAATTCTCTGGTATAGATATCTCACCTTTTGGGGGGGGGGAGAAGTTTGCACTGAACCTGTCAGCCAGTATGTTGGCAATGTCTGTAGGTTCAGTAATTTTTTCATCATTTTGAACTAATTCTGAGCATATCTGGGAGTTTCCTCCCAGGTTTCTAACATAGCTAAAGAAGGCCTTATGATTGTCCTTTGAGTCCTTAGCGACTTTTCTCTCAAAATTTGCCTTGGATGATTTTATGAGGGATCTTAGTTTTTTACTTATAATGATCAAGGGTGTTTTCCTTTTAAGGATTTTGCTCTATCTTGTAGTAGCTTCCTCCTTTTGTTGTAGAGCTTGTTTATGGCTGGGGTCCACCAAACTGGATGCTTGCCTTTGGTACAAAGAGTCTTTGTTTTGTTTGGGATTGCCTGATCCATGCAGTCCTGTAGGTGCTGGTAGAAGGCATTTGTAAGTGATTCAGCGGCTTGAGTAATGGTTTCTGCAGTCTCGGGGGCCTTAAAAGAGACCACACTAGCCTTTAGAAGTGTGAAGTCGGCTTTTGAGAAGTTCTTCACTGTGGTCTTTTTTATCTCAGGTGGGGGCGGGATGTGGACTTCCAGTGAGATTAGTTTATGGTCTGATCTCACCAGTGAAGGGTAAACCTCCGGTGTTGAACATTGTGACCCCATGTTCGTGATGATGAGATCTAGTATGTTATCTCCTCTTGTGGGGATGGTGACTAGTTGTTCCATGGCATTTGAGTTTATGAACTCTAGGAACCTTTGGGCTAGAGTGTTGGGGCTTGAGTAGTGATCCCAGTCTATATTCGGGTAGTTGAAATCACCTAGTATGATGGTGTTTGGAGATACATTTATCCCCTCCAGTGTTTTCAGGAAAGCTATGTGAGGTTCCTGAGATTGAGAGGGTGGCCTGTAACATGCTACAAATTGCAGAGCAGTCTTGCCTATGGTTAATTGCACCTGGATGGTCTCCGATGCATCGGGCGTTGCCACCAACATTGAGGTGTGGGTGTTCTTGATGAATATAGACACCCCCCCTCCTTTCTTGGTGTTGTCCGGATTTTGGGGCCGGAACGCATGATATGAGGTAAAGCCTGATAGTGCCGGGGTGCTCTTGGGAGCCTTGAACCAGGTTTCAGTCACAGCACAGACATCGATGTTCTCCATACTGAGAAGGGCCTCGAGTGCGTGCATCTTGAGGTTGAGACTTCTGGCATTGAGCAGCATTACCCTTAGTTTTTTTCCTTTTTTGTGTTCTAGGGTGGTAGGTTTAGAATTTGAGCCTTGCCTAAAAAAGGCACTATGGGGGTGGCAAGAGCCTTTGCCAATATCCGGAAGCCCAGGGGTGACAGGTGCAAGCCATCCCTTGTGAAGCAGCGTGGCTTGTCCAGCATGTTATCCTAGGCAGACAGACATTGGATCCCCTTTGAATGACACCAGAGTTTAAGCCAATTATTAAAGCTGATCATCTTGTCTCTGTATTGTGGCATCATTCTTGGTGAAGGTAGGATACTGCTCAAGATCAGGGTCATACCTGCCTGGGCTACATAATCAGAGAGCTCCTCTATGTCTCTTTTCATGTAGTCCAAGGAGGTACGTCTCAGTTCGTTCACACCAGCATGGACAATGACAGAGTCATACTTGTACCTGCTGTTGAGAGACCTGAGTGCTTGCGTTATGTGGCGGATTCTAGCGCCCGACAGGCAGCTTACTGTGACCTTTTCCTTGTTCAATCTGGTGAGCGGGACGTCATTGTGTCTGACTATGGAGTCACCAATGACGAGTGTGTCTGGCATTGTGTTTGGCCTTAAGGGCTGTGACTGTTTGGCACACTGACTATGTGGTCTATGTGTTGCATGTGTTGTGTCCTGAGGTGGCAGTTGTTTGGGTGTCTGCTTTGGTGGCCTCTGCTGTTTTGGTAGATTTTTGATCAGAGCCTCCAAATATGTCTTTGTGTATTTATGTGTATGATTTGAAGTTGTGATAGTACTATGTGAGACTGGGTTTGTGGTATGTGAGGTTACCTTCTCCTCCTGTCTGGTCTTACCAGTCCTATGTTGAGAGAGCTCAGCCTCCAGTTTGGCTATATAGTTGCATCTCTCGCATGTATTTGTGTTTTGTGGGAGAAGGAGAGGGTTGTCCGTGTACATGAGACAATTGTAACATTGCCTCAATATTCCCAGATTCACCAGCTGAGCAGGAGAGGACACTAGCAACTGATCCCTCGACATGCTAGAAGGAATAGACAAGGACTTTAAAAGACTCCGGGGGATGTGGGTGATCGAAAGGGGTTTTTGGCTGGTGGGGTACTATGTATAATAAAAGTGCTATATCAAGTAAAAAGTACTTTAGGAGCAAGTGCTAGGCTTTACAGATAGAGAATATTCTACTTAGGAATCAGGTAGAGCTGAGTTTTTTAGATATAGAATACGCTGGTTAGATCAGCAGTACAGTTCAAGGAAGGCTGTTTTAAGGGAAAATTTGAAGAGTGGACTTTAGGTAGCCTGAATAGTTTAACCTTGATTAACCGCCACTGCTCTTGTGTGCTCCTGTAGCAACTCCGCGCTAAATCGCGCTAAAGCGTGCTTTATAGCAGGGGGCTGGAAAAAACAGGAAATGACCCAAAATGGCCAATGAATTACCAGTTGCTGTCTCTAACCACTCCTCTGAGGACAAACAGGCAGCTCAGTACTCCCCACTCTCACTGGTGAGTAAAGAAACTTCTGGTACTAGTGGAGTACTACGGGTGTATCACATTCTTCAGCTGTCCTTATGCTGATGTTACTAGTGAAGTACTACCGGTGTAGCACATTCTTCAGCTGTCCTAATGCTGATGGTACTAGTGAAGTACTATGGGTGTAGCACATTCTTCAGCTGTCCTAATGCTGATCATACTAGTGAAGCACTACGGGTGTAGCCCATTCTTCAGTGGTCCTTGTGCTGATTGTTCTAGTAAAGTACTACGGGTGTTGCCCATTTTTCAGCTGTCCTTGTGCTGATGGTACTAGTGAAGTACTATGGGTGTAGCTCATTCTTCAGGTGTCCTTGTGCTGATGGTACTTGTGAAGTACTACGGGTGTAGCTCATTCTGCAGCTGTCCTTATGCTGATGCTACTTTTGAAGTACTACGGGTGTAGCTCATTCTTCAGGTGTCCTTGTGCTGGTGGTACTAGTGAAGTACTGCAGGTGTAGTGCATTCTTCAGCTGTCCTCATGCTGATGGTACTAGTGAAGTACTACGCGTATAGCGCATTCTTCAGCTGTCCTTATGCTGATGGTACTATTGAAGTACTATGGGTGTAGTGCATTCTTCAGCTGTCCTAATGCTGATGGTACTAGTGAAGTACTAAGGGTGTAGCATATTCTTCAGCTGTTTTAATACTGATTGTACTAGTGAAGTACTACAGGTGTAGCACATTATTCAGCTGTCCTTATGCTGATGTTACTAGTGAAGTACTACGGGTGTAGCACATTCTTCAGCTGTCCTAATGCTGATCATACTAGTGAAGTACTACGGGTGTAGCACATTCTTCAGCTGTCCTAATGCTGATGGTACTAGTGAAGTACTACGGGTGTAGCACATTCTTCAGCTGTCCTAATGCTGATCATACTAGTGAAGTACTACGGGTGTAGCCCATTCTTCAGTGGTCCTTCTGCTGATGGTACTAGTGAAGTACTATGAGTGTAGCCCATTTTTCAGCTGTCCTTGTGCTGATGATACTAGTGAAGTACTACGGGTGTAGTGCATTCTTCAGCTGTCCTTATGCTGATGGTACTAGTGAAGTAGTACGGGTGTAGCTCATTCTTCAGCTGTCCTTATCCTGATGGTTCTAGTGAAGTACTACGGGTGTAGCTCATTCTTCAGCTGTCCTTGTGCTGATGGTACTAGTGAAGTACTAAGGGTGTAGCACATTCTTCCGCTGTTTTTATGCTGATGGTACTAGTGATGTACTACTGGTGTAGCACATTCTTCAGCTGTCCCTATGCTGATGGTACTAGTGAAGTACTATGGGTGTAGCACATTTTTCAGCTGTCCTAATGCTGATGGTACTAGTGAAGTACTACGGGTGTAGCCCATTCTTCAGCTGTCCTTGTGCTGATGGTACCAGTGAGGTACTATGGGTGCAGCCCATTCTTCAGCTGTCCTTGTGCTGATCATACTAGTGAAGTACTATGGGTGTAGCCCATTCTTCAGCTGTCCTAATGCTGATGGTACTAGTGAAGTACTATGGGTGTAGCACATTCTTCAGCTGTCCTAATGCTGATGTTACTAGTGAAGTACTATGGGTATAGCACATTCTTCAACTGTCCTAATGCTGATGGTACTAGTGAAGTACTACGGGTGTAGCCAATTCTTCAGCTGTCCTTGTGCTGATGATACTAGTGAAGTACTATGGGTGTAGCCCATTCTTCATCTGTCCTTATGCTGATGTTACTAGTGAAGTACTACGGGTGTAGCCTATTCTTCAGCTGTCCTAATGCTGATGGTACTTCAGGTTGATGGTCCCTTTTAGATGTGCAGCAGTAACTTTTCTTAGTATCCAGACAGATTTTCCTAATTCGCTCTACAACACCACTCAGGTCTTAGGATCACTAGTACCATCAGGATAAGGGCAGACGGGAGTGACTGATTATCTATTTATTTATGTATTTATTTATTCTATATTAATTCATTAACCAGTTAAAAGCAATGGTCTGTTTTTTATGCTTTTCACCTACAATCCTCGCCACAAGGATAAGGTAGATGTAATATATATGAATAATTTGGAGTAGCCAGTAAATTAGTGTTTGTCAGTCAAAAGTTAAATGGAGTACTTGGAGAAAAGTTATTAATACATGAGAATAACATGCAAATTGCATACACAAATAGTTACCAGAGGTTAGCTTTGGATACCAGGTGCTGCAGATGGGAAGGCAGCATATCTTTCAAACTCTTACTGCAACAAATCTGGACAAAGCCTGACAAAATAAGGGGACAAAGGCCCAAAAATAGGGACAGATTTTAAATATTGCTCTTATAAACTTAGAAAGTTGCTAGAATAAAAGGGTTTGTGTTAACATACATTTTCTGAAGAATTTAGTCTGAAACTCATGCGTATGTCATTATTTAGTGACTTTTATCCTAGGATCATACCAGTGATTTGCCAGAAAACCACAAATATTTTGAGGAATAGACCAAAAATATGAGGCAAAAATATGGACTTTCTGTGAATATTTGGACAGTTGAGAGGTATGGAAAGCAGAGATAATAATTACTTAACTGTTATGCTGTCAGATTAATGTACTTACCCATTTACTAAAGTGCAGTGGTATAGCTAGAGTTTGTGCCACCCAGAGCGGTCTGAGTTTGCTACCCCTCCTCCCTCACAAAAATTATGGTCAAATGGGGCATGGGGGTCCCCCATACACAGCCCCCCCATTTCCAGTGTCCCATTACTTTGCTATTTCTCTCTGTTTACCATAAACACTTTAATGTGCACACTGCTTTATGCTTTACTTCTACAATAATTATTTCGATTTCATTTAAAACTTTTATTTTAAATTTTATATCACAAACACTGCTAGACAGCTACAAAACAAAGCAATGCAGTTTCACAATGAAAACAGACTTAGCATTAAAACTTCTTACCCCTTGAAACTCACATTCATTGAAACAGCATTGAAACCCACATTAAAAAAAAATACATCTGGCCAGTGGCGGATAAAGTTTACCTTTGGGCTGTTTTCAAAACATAGGCCACTTGCACACATATTTAGGACCATGCAAACATACATGTGTTCTTTGATTCACCTTCCTGATTGTATTAAATTATATTCCTTGTATAATACAGCACACTTGTTAGAGTGTGTTTTAAATTTATTGTTTTGAGCATTTTTCCAGTAAGCGAAACAAAATGCATAAACCAATAATGACAAAACTGCCCAATTCAGAACATTTCCCTCATAAAAGTCTACTCAAACATCTGCCATTACAATCTACCAATATCAATAAATATGCATAACCTCTGCAGAAGTAAAAGTCATCTAAATAATTCCATGTTAAATAAATCGGTAACTAATGAAGAGGTTGCTGCAAGCAAACAACTTTATATTTCACTGTTTCATCTACAAATAAAGTGCATGTTGCCCTTGAAGAATAAATTGCCTATGTTACATTAAAAAATGATATGCTAGTAATGTGGCAAAAGGGAATGGATGGCAAACTGATAACAGGTTCATAGTTACTAGGTATCTCCTCCAAAAGAAGACATTCTCAGGACTGCAGCATCCACCACCTTTAAAGTACAACACAGTACGGTATCAGCAATCCATCCACATGCTTTGGGAGTAGAAACCACATCCTTCTGCATCAAAAGCAAGAACACTACCTGTTGTGCTACTAACAGTGCAAACAGACTTGGCATAAGCAGCATTAAACTTCTCTTCCCCTGACGTTCTCAGCTCCTTGTAAAATCTACATGACACTCAACTATATCTCTCAACTTTGCAACACAAGAAATCTGGAAAAAGCCAAAATTTATTGGGGGGGGGGCAAAGGTGCAAAACCTGGGACATATTTTAAAAATTGCTTGTATAATCTTAGAAAGTTTCTAGAAAAAAATGTTTTGTGTTACCATGCGATTCCTGAAATATAGGAAGACTGAAACTTAAATGGCTATCATTATTTAGTGAATTCAGTTCTCACTGATATAAAATTTAAAATAAAAGTTTTAAATGAAATCCAAGTAATCATTGTAGAAGTAAAGCAAAAAGCAGTATGCACATTACAGTGTTTATGGTAAATGGGGAGAAATAGACAAGTAATGGGACACTGAAATGGCTGTGGGGGGGAAGGGCTGTCTATGGGGGTGTCCCTGGGCCCCATTTGACCATGATTTTGTGAGGGGGAGGAGTGACAAACTCAGACAGCCCTGGGCGGCACAAACTCTAGCTACGCCACTGAATAGAATACTTGGCAGTAGCAAGGAAAATGAATAATCCCCTTACCTGGAGCAGAACACTCATTGGCAGCAGCAACAAGAATGATCCCGGTGAAGTAGAAAAATGAATGATCCCCTTACTTGGAATAGGTTGGCAGAAGCAAGCAAAATCACACACACACACACACACACACACACACACACACACACACACACACACACACACACACACACACACACACACACGCACACACACGCACACACACACACACACACACACACACACACACACACACACACACACACACACACACACACACACACACACACACACACACACAGGAACAGAACACTCATTGGTAGTGAAATGGTGTACTATATTTCAAATTACATGCTTGGGACGCACAGAAGTGATGCTACAAGACCGTTCTTAAAGAAGAACTCCCTTACTTAAAAAATAGTGTTTTTTTTTTTTTTTACTTAAACTATTAAAGTAAATGTGACAGTCCCAAAAGTGCCCCGGGGCGGACCACCCCTCTCGCCCCCCACCCCCACACCATGTAGCTACACCACTGATAAAGTGTCAATAACTCAGCAGGTAGTGCACTTGCCTTTGGTGCAAAAGGTTGTGTGTTCTATTCCCACATCAGGGCAGCATAAAGGGGGTACTGCACTCCTGAGTATGTCCTCCTTCAGATGAGATATTAAACTGAAGTCCCATCTACTTAAACCGGTTGTAGCTCAGGTAGATGTAAAAGCTCCAATGGTACCTGCCAAAAAGAGCAGTGGAGGTTCCCTGATGCCCTGGTCAAATCTTCACTAGTAGTATAAATACCACCTCAGGTCGCCCCTGATTAACCTGGCCAAACAAAGTATAAAATGATAAATAAATAAACTAAGCCCACCTTGGTTCCCCAAGAGCGAGATAAAGGCAGAGTTCAGGACAGAGAGCACAGCAGTTGTTTTACTTTTCTCTGTAACTGTAGAGGCTGCTTAAACTTAGTGGCTATGTTTTTGTAGAATGGTGGTTTGGTGTCTGTAGTATAAATGGATTTCTTCTTATTATGGTATTTTTCTTATATTGTAGTTTGCATATCATATTTCTGACTTCACATCAGTTGTAATGGAGGAACCTTTTGCATTCTGTAGATTTGCTCTATATTGGTATAAATTCTGTGTATGTGGTTAAAAAATGTAAGAGAAGATGTGTTATTCAACAATATGAA
Organism: Protopterus annectens; assembly: GCF_019279795.1. Classification (NCBI taxonomy): domain Eukaryota; kingdom Metazoa; phylum Chordata; order Ceratodontiformes; family Protopteridae; genus Protopterus; species Protopterus annectens. Next base: position 15,732,940 of record NC_056749.1, on the reverse strand, counting down.
ATGGCGTGGCGGCGTGGCCCTTCATAAATGCATGAGCTCTTTGTGTAGTGTAAATTAGGCAATCTGAGAATTTTCTGCCTGTTTCTGCTGTCTATGAGATCAGGCACTACATTTAGGAGTGCGCCTTTTCAGCTTCTGACCCCCTTCTGCGTCTTCCCGCTGCATCACTTGACTTTTGTGCCCAGCATATTAGCTGGATACGATGGCTTCCCTACATGTGATCAGCAGAAAGATGGTCAAATTCTAACTGCTCCAACACATACCTCTCAAGTTCTTAGCACAAGAAATCTGGGCAAAGCCAAAAATAAAGGGGGGAAAGGCCCAAAAATAGGGACACATTTTAAATACTGCCCTTAGAAAGGTTTTGTTTTACCATTCATTTTCTGAAGAATATCGTGTTTGAAACTCAAATGTCTGTCATTATTTGGGGAAGTCAGTATCACTGCTTTGCCTGAAAAACACAGATTTTATGAGGAACAGACCAACCATATGAGGCAAAAATCTGAACATCCTGTGAAAATCTGGAGAGTTGAGAGGTATGCTGCAATACAGTTGGTTATTTACTTCAGCCTGTAACTTGTATCCTTGAAATGTAGGCATTGCAAGGTAGCAGGTTGTGTACGACCTCTCTGCACCCTACTTGTGTGGTTCTCCTTTCTCCACTGTTATGTATCTGTAAAATTACTGTGTATATATAAGTTCAGGGTGGAGGGGCTTATTTGCAGAAGGCAAAAATTAAATACTTAATCTATATGGATGGCTTGCAGGTAAATTATGCTTTGGAGTTTGGATGCAGAGTTTGCTTTAAGTGCTTGTGTTCTGATTGTTTAGATGTCGATACAGGTGTGCACTTGCATTACTGGATCACACTTATGGTAACTCTGAATACACTGGCACCTCCCTCATCTGTGCAGTGCAGTTGAAAACATCCATTCAACACAAACAAGAGTTGTCTCTGATGTAGCCTTTGCAATTAGGTGCACAATGCATGCAGGGTGAAACACCATAACGGTCTGCAAATGGGTGCCACAATGTCTCACCGGTTAAAGTTTCTGCCTTACAATTTCAGGGTCTGTGGTTAAATCCTTCTCTTTATTAAAAGGTTTAGACTCACAATACCAAGTCCTGAACTGCTGAGAAAAAGACTGAAATACAGGAAAAAAAGCAAACATTGAGCATCACTTTTCTCCTTTAAACCTTTTTTTTTTGCAGGGTAGGCAAGCCCCCCTGCACACACCCCCATATGGAGGGCAAGCCTCACACACTCCTAGGATTTATATACATTAGCTCTGAGATTGCAATACTTCAGAGAAAAGGGAATATTCTAAGAAATGTCAGTCTTGGACTTAGTATATGCAAGTCTGGATTTTTGGTCATTCTGCCTCCACATTTCTGGACTCGGTAAATGGTTGCATTCCATTTGGACTTCAGGTTGCTGTCTGTGTTAAATTTACCTGTTCTTCTCATGTCTATGTGGGCTTTCTTCTGGGCACTGCATTTTTCTCCCACTTTCCAAAAATATAGTGGTTACCCTGTAATGGTATCATTAAATATATTGCATTTATCCTTCGTCTTGTAGCTCAAGGTATGGCTCAAAAGTGTTAGTAATGGACCATTTGATTTACCTGGTTAACATATAAATAATTGTATTAAGTCATCCATTTTCTGATACTCACTTTTATCTATTAAGGATAAATTAAATTAAAAATAATTGCGATTTCCATGGATTCTGCTGGCTAATCTTGTTAGACTGACTTACTGTTTGGCACCTAAGTGTCATTGCTGGTTCTCACCATATCCCAGGATATATCACATACTGCAGGCAGAAATGGGCCAGCATGAGTAACCAGTACAGCTGTCCCTAGCTGACAAGACCAGCTGTGTACCTGCATGTGTACCCTGTGTACGTGCTCGACATTCAATCGGTCAATGGCTCCTCTACTAATGACCAGGTATATGTGTCCGATGCTGGCCTTCTGCTTGGAGTTGGGTGTCATCTGTAGCATCTCTTTATTTCTAATAACCACAAAGCTGTAATGTAGAGATACAAAATTTACCAATAACCAAAACTGTACCTCAGCGACTGCAATTGGACAAACAGTCCAAGGTGCGCCAGTAACAATCAACAATTTGAATAGTTTATTGGTTAAGAACTTTTGTTTCAAATAGAAGCTTCATCAAAACTAAAACTGTAAGCTAGTTACCACTTTTAAAACCTAAGCATCAAGTGGACTGGTAGATCAAATTACATCACTTCCTTTCCTTTAAGGGAGACCGAACCAATGTCCAGATCTAAATAAATGCAAAGAAATTTGTAAAAGTTGACAACTTACAACCATCAACAAAAATACATCTCAAAAAATGCATATAAATATTATATACATTAATATCATTAACTACAAATACTTGAATACTGATATCATAATAAGTATTGACAGAAATACTTCTAAAAATACAAAAAATGTTTTAAATATTTATATAAACATTTATAAACTTCATAAACCATTCATTGAAATTAACTCACAATGAATTAATAAAAAACTCACTAAAGTTTTGCTGCCTAGAATTTTAATACAGGTACTAAGGAGACTAGTTAATTTAATCCTGGTGGGAGTGGGGGTACATACATTTAACCTTAACTGCCAAAGCAACTCTCTGTGTTCCAGCAGGGCTTCCCATTGTCCACTCCTCGGATTCTGATCAACTTGTTCAATCACACAAAACAGAAATGAGCTAGACTTACAACATAATGTGTGCTTATAAAGTGCTTAAGTCATTAGCCGCTTCTTAATAACAGAAATGAGCTAAACTTACAATATAATGTGTGCTTATAAAGTGCACAAGTTATTAGCCGCTTCTTAATAACAGAAATGAGCTAGACCTCCAACATCATGTTTGCTTATTAGGTTGCATATGTTATTAGCCGCTTCTTAATAACAGAAATGAGCTAGACTTACAACATCATGTGCTTATAAAGTGCATAAGAAGTGAGCTAGACTTACAACATCATGTGCTTAAAAAGTGCATAAGTTATTAGCCGCTTCTTAATAAAAGAAATGAACTAGACTTACAACATAATGTGTGCTTATAAAGTGCATGTCATTAGCCACTTCTTATAACAGAAATGAACTAGACTTACATCATGTGTGCTTATAAAGTGCATAAGTTATTAACCGCTTCTTAATAACAGAAATGAGCTAGACTTACAACATCATGTGTGCTTATAAAGTGCATAAGTTATTCGCCGCTTCTTAATATCATAATTAGACTCATTTATTCATGCTTTCAGGGCCCTTTTGGTCTTTCCCACATAAAAAGAAACATTCTGATGAATAAGCTAAATAAATTACTACTTTTGACCAACAATTAAAATGAACGAACAAAAAGCACTGTTTAGAGGAGAAACCAAGCACCGGACAGCTCTAGGTAAAATTCAAAGGTTTATTAAAACAAAAACACTAGGCAAAACGCTTGGTTGTCTGATGAAGTCTGATGTATAGACGAAAAACGCAGTGTTTTGTCAAGCGTTTTAAGTAGTGTTTTTGTTTTAATAAACCTTTGGATTTTACCTAGAGCTGTCCGGTGCTTGGTTTCTCCTCTAAACAGTGCTTTTTGTTCGTTTACGGGTTTTGGGCTTGCACTGTTCTTCTACATTTTGGTCAACAATTAAAATGGTGACTCCCTTGGAGTGTTTTACACAAGGTAGGTATATTCAGAGACTCTAAACGGGATATGTAAGGGCATTGTTTGCACATTCCATGGTGCGGTGGTGCAGTGGTTTGCATTGTCACCTCACAGCAAGAGGTTCTCCGGTTCTCATCTTGACTGGGGTGTCTTCTGTACAGAGTTTGCATGTCCTCACTGCATTCATGTGGGTTTCTTCCGGGTGCTCTGGTTTGCTTCCACATTACAAAGACATATGTCTGGAGTGTTTCTCCCCAGGCTTCCACTGAAAACTGGCTCATTTCAAGTCAGATTTTAAAATAAATAAATAAAAAAATGTTCCTCTTTATTTAAAATTTCATTGAAGTTATAATTCCCTGTATATCCCTAGAATGTTGACAGTATTTTAAAGCAAATGCTCTATTATAGTCCACTATGCAAACAAATTCCCTCCACCACCACCGTGATAAAGTCAGTAAACCTAGATGTCCTGCCTGACGTTCCTAGCATCAAAATCCTTTTGAATACCAACATCCAATATTGATATATTCCATAAATTCCACTAAAGGTCAGCCATACCATCTTATATCAGACAGATGTCATCCAGGAATCTTAAGTATAGGGGTATAGATTTATAATATTTAGATTTAAAAATATTATTTTGTTCCCAAAACTATAGAATAATATTGCGAACAATGGGGTGCAAACTGCACCCAAAGCTACTCCATTTACCTCCTTATAAATTACGCCCTCAAAATACATGAAGTTGCTCATTAAAACTAACTCCACATTTTCACCCAGCAGCCTAATGTCCCCTGCAGTCAAACTTTCACTTTCCACAAGGACATTCTCAAACCACAACATCCTTGTGGAGTGTGGTATAACTGAAAACAAATCAACTATATTAATTGTAACAAAAAGGGAAGAGAGTTTAAACATATCTTCAGTTAGTTTAGTAATAAAATCTCAAGAATCTAGTAGAATGTGTTTGTGTTTTTTAGGAAAGAATTCAACTTCCTATCCACCCATGTAGCTACAGGTAGGTTTTTGGGCCTACTGCAGCTACTATTGGCCTTAAGGGAGGGTCTAAGAGTTTTTTTTTTTAATTTTTGGTATTCCAAAAATAGACGGGATAACTGGCTCAGTTACTTTCAAAAAGTCATATAAAGCCCATCTATTACACTTTGCAACAGATTATCTTCCAGTATCCGTATTTTTCTAGATGAAGGGTCTTCGTCTTCTCTGAATTTGTCTTTGAATTTTTCTCAAAGAGCTATGGAAAATTATATTATACAGGGTGCACAAAGCAGTGAACCTCTTGCCATGGGCACTGGTAATAATTCAACAAGATTTTTAGATAAAATCATTGAAAAAAGACAATGGATAATGAATAATCCTTTTGTCATGGTGGGGCAAGTGAGTACTGGTTTTATTTCCATGGACGCCCAGGAACTGTGTGATCATTTTGAAAAGCTGCTTTTTAAAGAGAGGACTGCAATGTTACTTAGAAGTAGATTTATCTCTTTTGGGACTCCGTGCCTTTAAAAGTCCCTCAACCCCATTTGACTCTAATGATGGGGGGGGGGTAAAGTTTTTCGAGACCGCTGGTTAGCAGCAGCATATAAATGCTCCATGGAGTGGGTTTCAATTTTAATAGAAAGGGACCAAGTGAAACAATGGGTGGGAAAAGATAAATTGTGTGGCATGTATACTGAAATGGTCTGTTAATTTAGTACTGCCCGACTTGATAGTTTATTGAATAACATTAATGAAAAGTTGAAAACTTTTGAGACAGAACTGGTTGAGCAAAAGAAAACTAAATTAAAGAGAGATATCCGTGATTATAATAGTAGGTGGGCCTTCATCTGGAGGTTCATTCTGAAGGCTAAACAAAACCTTAAACTGTTGTTTCATTGAAAGGTACATGCTTTACCACAGATACGGAGGGTGATGAAGATCGTTTCCTCCATTATGCCTGCACAGGAACCATTAGTGCATCAGCAGCGTTTTCATGGTAATGGAGGAGAACAAGGATATAATGACCAGAAGAGAGGCACTTATGCATCGGCATCTGCGTCTGATGGACAGTTTAGGCCCCTTCAAAAGAAAGGTTGGTGGCAATAATTTAGTGACTGAATCTAATTCTCTTGTAAACTTATCAGGGGCTCATTATTAAATAAACAGGTTCATGTTTTAAACTTGGGTCTAAAATTTATATATACAGTATTGCCACTTCGATATGTTTTAAAACATGTAATGTTTCAGTTTGTACGTAAATTGCATTTGAAATGTTTTATGAAAATAAAACAAGTAAAAATGTAATAGAAGTTGATAATGTTTCTGATATTTCTGATGATAGTTTTTCTTGTGAATCTGATGTATGTGAGGTAGTTAATGACAATGTGGTTTCCAATGCTTATTGTCTGTTAAATAATTCTAACATTTCATATAAAAGCAAGTTCATACCCCCTTATAATAATGAATATGTAAAGCAATTTGAAACCATGTTGGACTATTCAATTGAAAAAAATATATGAAGAATTTATTAAGAGTAAAGAATATATACATTATAAATGAAAAAAGAGTGATTGGAAGGTCTTAAAAAGTTTAAGTGCAAGAAAAGATTTAGTTATAAAACCCTCGGATAAGGGTAATAAGACAGTTATTATGCATCATACCCAGTATGCACAGATGTGTTTTGAACATCTGAATAATGAGAGGGTTTATGAAAAAAGTAATATTAGTTTGTGACGCCCCTGCACTGGCGGAGTAATCAAGGAGCCTCAATTCTCACAACAGGCAACAGTGAGGGATGGACACAATGGGAGGATGACAAGTACACACACAGTAGAGTACAAATTCCCTTAAGAGCACACACAGATCACAGTCAGTCTGAGGCTGGTTTCTGCCTCTTTCTCCAGATCCCCAATAAGATTCCCCACTGGCACAGCTATAGGGTTATGATCTCAGCTGAATGGTCAAGCCAAAACCTCAAGCACCCTCTCTGTCCAACCAGTGCTTTGTGTCCCTGCTCAAGTAGCTGACACACACACACACACACACACACACACACACACACACACACACACACACACACACACACACACACACACACACACATACACACACACACACACTTTGGGAATTGATTTATTTGCAGACACACAGACACACCTGGGGTGACCAATCCTACTGTGTAATGTTACTATTATCCAAATGTTAAGTGTGACCAAGACCAAGGCTATTTAGGAGTGGCTTATATAGTGTCGCCAAATCTTTATGCAAGTACTCTCAGAGCTTAAATATGTCTCACAAATATTACCCACAAAGATGGGTATGACTACATTTAATAAGAAATAATAAAAGAAAAAGCCAGTACTCAATCAACACAGTAACTACAGAGTTCAGAATCACAGGAAATACTTTAAAACAGCATTGCAGAACAGTCTCAAATAAATACAGAAAACATCTAAACTAATCTTTACTATATTCATATCTATCTCTAAAAGAAATACTATGCCTATATCTTACTTACAGAGCAAAAGGCAAGCAGAAGTGCTGAATGGATATTTATAGGTCCAAGATCAGATATAAAATGCCCAGTTCTCTCTCTCTGAGAGTGTTCTTAAATTAATATCACATATCATTCCTGGGTTAGCCTGAATGACATCACTCTTTGTCACCTGCCTTCAATTCTCAGACTAACAGATACTTAACAAAATTTAACATTTCTATGTGAAAAATACATATCTCAGATGTTTGCTCAGAACTGGAAGTTGTAAAACAATTAAACACTTTTACATTTGAAACCTAGTAATTATTTCTGTTTCAAGACAATAGGAAAACCTCTAGTTCTGGACATTGTATCTGCTTACTGAGAGATAATACATTTGTAAAACACTTTACTTTTCAACTTATTTTCTTGAAGTTTGCAAGTTAACTTTGTATGTTTCAGCTTCTACTACTAAAACATACATTTGCACAGGTATATAGTTTATATAAATTTCTGTTCTTTCCAGGTAGGAAACACTCTGGTTGTATTCTTGAAGCTTAGTACATAACATACAGTTCTCTTACATTTGTAAAGCAAGCATATGAATCATATTAATGTTCACAATCACACACGACTATCCACAAAATTCCTGATAGCTGGGCTGGCAGTGTCACAAGTTTAAATAATGATGTATTAACAAAATTTGAATGTCTATTATAGAAAGGTTTGAGACTCGGTTACTTCTCTAAAGAAGATGTAGAAAGGAAGTTTAGTGTGGAGGGATGCGGTATTGCAACTTTTTATTGTTTACTGCAACTACATATAGATATGAATAACCCACCTGGATGGCCGATTATCTCAGCTTGCAATTATTTTTTGCATAATATTGACATTTTATTACACAATATTCTTCTCCACTTTGTTGAAAAACTTTCATCTTATATTAAAGATACTTTTGATTTTTTTCTTTTAACAAAATTTCTATAATCAAATGGAATAAAAGGATGTATTGGGTTACTTTGGATGTCAGAAGTTTGTGTTCTAATATTAGACATAAATATGGTATAAGAGCATTATATCGCTTTTCAGGAGATAACCCTGTTTCCAATTATATTATAGAATCGGTACATTTTTTGTCTCTTGAATAATTATTTTAGTTTTAATAATATGATTTATCATCAATTACAGGGTACTGCTAAGGCTACTTCTTTTGCCCACATTTATGCAAATTTAGTGATGGCCTTATTTGAGATGGATTATTTATATCAACATGAGTTTGTTAAAAACTATGTTTTATATTATTATGGATACATTGATGATCTAATTTTTATTTGTCAGGATTTTCAAAATGAGGTAGAAAATGTTGTGGTTGACCTATACATAAATGCATAAAATTTAACTTTTGATGGGTTGCAATGTGATATTGAAGTTACATTTTAGATGTTTGTTTGAAGGGTCTTGAAAGTGGAAAAATCTGTATACCTATTTATAGGAAATTTATAGATGGGGTCATTATTTGCATGGGGACAACTTCACCCCTCCCTCTTTTAATAGCATATTTACCCTATGGGGAATTATAAGGACTACATAGGATCTACAACAATAATGATGACCTCTGTGATGAGATTTTGAGAACAGCGGCCATGTTTTTAAACAGGGAGTATGATTATGATTTCATTAATAGGGGTCTACAAAAGATTATAGACTTTGATAATAATCAAGAAAAGAAAAATATTTTTTTCATAGATAAAATATAGCTTATGGACAAGAAAAACATATTTTGTTATGGTTTATAATATTTTAAGTGAAAGAATAGGGGAAGTATTAAAGTATTAGTGGACATTTCTTATTAGAGATGAGGAACTGTCTAAAATATTTTTATAATGTGCCTTTTATTTCTTATATACATGGACAAAACTTGAAAGATATACTTGTTCAAACTCATTTTCTGTCTCCTGATGTTAATATTGTCAGATCTCCAGTGATGTTTGGTACTATTCCCTGTAATAATTGTAATATTTGTAAATTTGTAATATGTTGCTTTAAAAAGATAAATAATATTAGATTTTATTCAACCGGAATTCTTCTTGTACTACTGAGGGCATTATTCATGCTCTTAGATGCCCCTGTAACCTGTTCTATATTGGAGAAAGTAAAAGGATGTTTAGAACAAGGTTACAGGAACATGTCAGGGATATTAAGAAGCAAAAATCAGAAAGTACTGTTGCAGTTCATTTTAAAGAACATCACAATAGTGATTATTCATTATTACAAGGCACAATCCTTGAGAAAGAACAAGTTAAAGTGGGAGATAATTCTATATTAAAATATAGACTTCTTTTTATGGAATCTAATTTTATATTGAAATGTAATAGTTTAGCACCCTATGGTTTTAACCATGAGATAAATTAGAAATATTTGATTTAATTGTTTTATTGATTAATTACAGTAATTGTTGATTTGCTTGGTATATAAGGAGTATATCTGGGATTGTTTTTTACTTCTTGAAGGCTGTTGATTCAAAAGATTCAAAGAAACTTTATGGTCATTTAGGACCACATAAGTGCAGCCTAAAAGAAATTACAAATGTCAGCTCACGAGAGAAATGTAGTGCGAATAGCATAGATACAGCAGTATCAAAGAATAATATAAGAAAGAAAATAACACATATGACATGCAAGAGGTAGTTCACATTACATAAACACACTCAATACCCATTATCCAATGATAATAAACACCATCACCAAACCCTTCACCATTAAGATAGACAATAAATAGAGACTAGTGAACAGCAGCTGTTTAGTTACCGTACTGCACTTGTTAACCTCTGATGTGATTCAGAATAGCCATCATATTGCCTAACAGTAATGCTGGAGGTAACTGCTCAGAGCAGCAGGATTAAATGAAGAGAGGATTCCATGAATCAAGTATTACAGTTAGTGTCCAAGTTAATAAGTCTCACAGTTGTAGGATACAAACTGTCCCTGAATCTGGTGGTCCTACAGCGGAAGCTGCAGTACCTCCTTCCAGATGCAAGTTGTGAGAACCAGTTGTGTACTGGATGGGTTGAATCAGCTACTATGTTGTATGTTCTCTTTCTTGCACTTGTAAAGAAAAGCCCCTGAACAGAAGAGAGGTTTGTGCCCAAGATTTTCTCAGCCACCCTCACCACCCTCTGTAGTTTCTTCTTCTCAGCAACTGTGCAGTTGCCGAACCATGCTATGAAGTTGCTAGTGAGGATGCTCTCGTTAGCTCCCCTGTAAAATGTGGTAAGAGCAGACAGTGGCAGCCTGGCATTTTGAGCTTCCTCAGGAGGTGAAGCCTCTGTTGAGCCTTCTTGACTATATGGTTGCTATTAACAGTCCAGGAAAAGTCATCTGAGATGTGAAGGCCCTGGAACTTGATTGTTTTGACTTTTTCTACTACCTCCCCTTTGATAGTGAGTGGTTGGTGAACTGTTGCCTTTCTCCTAAAGTCCATAATCATTTCATTGAGCTGAGGCACTAAACGGAAGTGTATTTAATAAATTCTTTTTGGGTCAGTAGCCTGTTGTTTTATTTTATTTTTTCCTTTTGTGTGTAGTTTATATATGTTCCAAGATCAGGTCTGTATAACTACAGGCAACATTAACCTCATTCCTGGAGACTTGGATGTATCTGGAATCATTGTGTAATAGTGGTAGCATTCTAGCCAAATTGTCCCAGTGATCTATTATAACCTCTCCTCTTCCCTTACCAGGCTTCATAAAGCTGATGTTTTTATTTTTACTAATTTCCTGTAATACCTCATATTCTTTCTTACTCAAATAAAAGGCCTTCTTCTTGCTATTTTTTATGCATTGCCTAATTTCTCCCTCCACCAGTACTTCAAAATTCTGCAGTATGGAGTATGGAGGAGGGAGGAATAAATACGCTTTTCTTCCTCATAATAATCCCTGTATTAACAGGCATATTGTTGTATAAAACCAGCAGATTCAATTTTCGCGCAAACAGTTTTAACTCTATTACTGTACCACTAATGTCAGTCCTATTTGTTGGTACAAAAGTAAAACCTTTCTTAAAAATCAAAAAGTGCTTGTTGATTAACTTGAAATCACTGAAATTGAAAATATTAAAATTATTCTGCATGTGTATAGCACCTTGGATGGTAATACTATGGTTGTAATTAATAGTAAAATTCTTGACTTGGGGAATTATCAGTTCAACCTTGCCCCCCCCCCCCCACACACACACACAGCAAGAATGGTGGATTTTCTCTTTGTGAGAGCCCTCCAGGTGCATTCTTTAATAATTCTGCCTGTTCTGCAACCTTTGAGAATGTCTCAATGGGGAAGTTCTAAATGGTCGTTCAAATCATAACCAGCCCCTTATTGGTATAATAGCCATCATTTGCTGCATGCAGATTTTCATTTTGACCATAAAGAAAATCAGTATAAGCCCCATAGTTCATTGGTCCTGCACTATGTTCATTAGAAAATCTCTTCACACTATCCTTGGTCTTAGGGAGAGGATAAACTCTATTCTTACAATAATCTTTCCTATCCCTCTCCAGTTTACCAGTTTTCCACTTTAGTATATTATCACATTTACTTGTCTACCTCTTTCATGATTTAATAATATTTCATCTTATACTCATTAATTGTAAAAAGCAAGTCATCATAAATTGAATTGTTCAAAATGGTAATCTATTTATATAACATTTCTAACTGCCGTTTGGTATTTTTTATTATCAGTCTCATACTGTCCAAACCACAATTGTTAAACACCTCCATCAGTTCACTGTGGAATTGCAACCTTTCTTCCACATTGTTCAGATATTTGTAAACTCTCCGTCCTATCGGTCTCTGTTTTTGAACAATACTAGCCTGAAGAAATGAATTGCCCACAATGAAGTACAATATCTAAGCATTTTCTGCTTCAACTTGTGCAACATACCCCAGAACGCAATATCATTGCCCGTGTTCACTGCTGCAAATTCAATTTTCTTGTTTAACCAGTCCTTAAAATCCAAATGGGCATATTTATTACAAAGTTCATTGGCCTGGAAGCCAGATTGGAATAGAAAAGCCATTCAGTCTATGAATTGGTGTTTGTATATGAAAGTGCCAGGCATTGGGCAACAGTTTTAGTTCTGATGAAGTCTCTGTTTGAGGCAAAAGCACTTAACCAATAAATTATTCAAACTATTGCTCATTACTGGTGCACCTTGGAGTGTTTGTCCGATTGCTATAGCTATGGTACAGTTTTGGTTATTCTCTTTATTTCTACTGGGAGCGATTTAAATTTGTGACATCATACAGTTGGAAAATATTGAAATGATGTATATTACATCAGTACAGAGTAAGATACAAAAAATAATTGATTCATTATACAATGTTAGCGATCCATACTAAACAGACAGTAAGGCAGAGAGACAAGCATAACTTCTAAACTAGAGTTGCTTATACTTCTGGAAGATAGTTAATAGCTGATTAATTAAAACAGATACATTGAGTATAAGTGAAGAGACATTAGATTGCTTGGAACAGTCTGTGGTGTCAGTGATAAGGTACTCAGGGAAGTGGAAGGAAGGCATTACACCACAGCTGCTATAGATATCCCTGCAGATGTCCCCATAGGGGTTTGGATGTTCTACCTGTTCTGCCAAGCATGCCATGTGTATATTCTGGGTGTGCAAGGATGGTGTTACACTTAGCTGTGATCGCACATAGGATTAGCATGTGTACACACGTATCTTGGATCTGTGCATGTGCACATCTTTCTGTGTCTGCCTTTGCACATCTTCCTGCTATTTATTTATTTGTAATATGTCTTGTGGTGACTTTAGGCTGTCAGGAACACCATGACCTTTAGTGACCAGTTTGTTATCTGTTTGCTCCCCAGTTAACCTTGTGTGGAAGGATCTTTACTGGGAGATTTCTATCCTGATGCTATTACTCAAGGTGACCAAGCAGTGGGAATTATGATTATTGCGTCGGATACCCTGGGGTCATGCTACTGGGTCTATTCAAAGCTTGACAATTGCTTCCCAGGGTGCATATGCTAATGCATGAAAGCTTATACCATTAATTGCCAGATGACCTTTGCTTCTTTTTTTTTTCCCCAAACACCTTTATTGAGTTATCACTTGTGACATAGGCAAATTTACACTCATATAGAAGTAATCACACTATAATTAACATAAACATTTTACTTCACATATTTTGCTATATATCATATCATCTAAACAACATTACATAAATTATTCATTTCCTGCCTTTTTTAAACAAGAAGCATCTTTATTAAACCATCACTTACTACATAAGCAATCATACATTTATATTAATGAAAACAAACCACATCGACACAATCCTAGTTGCAATCGTTTTACATCACAAACCGTACTGGCACAATCCCAGCTGCAAACATTATACATTCCTTAAAATCTACCCAATCATTTTCACTCAAACATTACATAGCTCATTCAAGTCTTGCCGCCATTTAAACCTCATTCCTCCCTTGTAAATATTGTTCCCACAGTTCCCTGTTTTCCCTATGTAGTTTGCTCCTACCCTTTTCTAAAGATCTCAATTACAGTTTTATCGCTGTTACTATATTCAGTACTTCCAGTGAAGTTGGTTTAGATTTTGATTTCCATTTTCTAGTAAATGCATTTTGGCAGCCGCCATTATTAGATACAGCAAGGCCTTACCATGTCTAGGTAATTCCGATTCTGTACCATAGCTCAGAAAAATCATCTCCCTTGTCAGATGAATCTGCCAACCCAACATCTCAGACAGTGCATCCCGCAGGGAAGCCTTAAAGTCTGCCAACTCACTGAACTCCCAGAAAATATGTTCCCAGTTACCTCTTTCTTCCCCGTCACACCTCCAACATTTGCGGTCTGCCTGAGGAAACATTCTCTGGAGTCTACTTGGGGATAGATATATCTATGCAAACATTTCCAGGCAAAAATCCTAAATCTTCAAGATTTTATTGCATATTTGGGAGACATACATCTATCCTCCCATTGTTTCTTTGTGAATTGCTTATTCAGTCTCTTGATGAGCTTTGCTTCTTGATATTTTGTATCCAAAATGTGTCTGTCTCCATCGCCAAGGGTGAACCTGTAGTTGGATCGCCATGATTACCCTCCTTGACGTATCTCTTTGTCCGTCTCACCAGCACTCGGAAATATTAATCGAATACCAGTGATCAGTGATGCAGTCAGACCCAAAACATCTATGTCAGCGACCAACACTGCCAGCGTTTTTCACTGATATGCGCATCTTCTGATCATGCAATTATATGTGATAATCCTCAGACAGATAACAAAAGTAAGATAATTTGTAATGTTTTGCAGTGGTTCTCTTGCGGTTTAATGAAGAATCATTATTTAAAGAGTCTATATTACATAAGCAAATACACTGAATCGCAAACACTATATAATCGACCAACAATCCCTGAAAACCCAAAATGTTGAACACACAGATCAGGGAAAAAAAATTGCTAATCTGTAAAAAAAAAAAAAAATTCAAAACACAAAATAAAATGGAGGGCTTTGCTCCCCACCCCCTACTTAAATATACCAACTCCGGGATCTCACTACAGTGGAGGAAATGGCAAAGTCCCGAAAATGGCCCAGTGATTTCTTTCCCTAGAAAAAAATTGCTGTTCTGTGTTTTCCGTGTTTTGCCATTTCACATAATGACGTTAGACTAAACAGCGTTTACAATTCATTGCGTTCTCTAAAATAATAGGGACCCTATTTAAATAATATTCTTGCATAAAGTTCAGTCATGGCGTGCGTTATAGCCCCAGAAGTTGCAGGATAAGTCAATAAATGTCTCACAGGGTGAGCAGCATGTGGCAACATCATGACTAAGCACAGCAAGGAATGCAGTGACACCGCTGGTGCCTTAACAACATTCGCCGGAAGTCCTGGCGGAGCTAAGCGACTCTTCCAAGTGATGACCACTGTACAAGGAAAATTAGTAAAAATTATTGAAGAAAATGCTAGCTCAGACAGCAAGAACAGGACAGAAATGCAGGCAGCCTGGGACACACACATAAGACAGCAGAGATAAATGAAGATTTTTCATTTCTTGTTCCGCTTTTAAGTTAATTGTACATCTATTTTAACAAAGCTATTTAAGCCTATATTAGTAATTCCAGTAAATAGCTGTACTGCATTTTATTTATTTATTTTACATTTGTTGACCGGGCTAGTCTAACTGCATACATGTCCATTTTCAGTACAGGCCCAGGGAGATAAGCTCCAAGGAAACAAACAAAATCACATATACAAAAATTAATGTATACAATGAACATTGCAGGTGCAGTACAGAGAATAATCAGAGAGGTCATTCATTCATCACATAGTGCAAAATATACAGATACAATTAGTACAATACAAAATGTAGTTGTGATACATTATAAAGAAACAAACAAAATCACATATACAAAGATTAATGTATACAATGAACATTGCAGGTGCAGTACAGAGAATAATCAGAGGTCATTCGTTCATAACAGTGCAAAGTATACAGATACAATTAGTACAATACAAAATGTAGTTGTGATACATTATAAAGAAACAAACAAAATCACATATACAAAGATTAATGTATACAATGAACATTGCAGGTGCAGTACAGAGAATAATCAGAGGTCATTCGATCATAACAGTGCAAAGTATACAGATACAATTAGTACAATACAAGATGTAGTTGTGATACATCATAAACAAAAAGATGGCAGCTGAATTATACAATATATTAGTATACAAGTAGTCATAAAGAAAAAGCAGGAGCAACTGAAGTACTCTAACTGCTGGCATTAAACCCTAGTTTCTTTCTTGGGAGGGCAGAATCTGGTCGGTTCTGGAGATTTTATTGTTTTATGGCAGTTGCAGGCCCATCTGCGATGGCTGTAAGTGTATATGAATTACTCCTTTTCCTTCTCTTGTCATTTTCTTAAACCTTGTGTGTCTCTTGTTGTCCTCCTCTTATGATAATTTGACTACACGCATGGTAGAAATGCAGGAAAGGCACTAGGCCCGACTGAAACCCTTCCTTCTCCTAAAGCGACGCCTGTCCTCTTTTATTGCCTGTTGTCAGGAGATGCAGTAAGCTATTTAATTGTCCTTCCAATGTATTCCATAGAACCAGAATATAGAGAGACCACCAGGCCAATCCATATTGCTCTCTTAAAGTCGGTACCCCTTGGCTTGCTTGCCGTTACTACAAATTGTATTTTATAGCCCCTCCCATTCTTATCTCATCTGCTCATACTAGTGAGGACTAGAGGGTAGAATTAGGAAGTTATTTTCCTTTGACTGCTGGTCTTTGAAATTGTCCCATTTCCTTACTGCTGTATTTACATTACTTGTCTAAACTAGGCAGTAAACAAGAGAGACCTGCTAGTTTCACCTCGACTGCCAAAAAATTTTAGTACTAGGACTTCTGAGACACTATACAAACTACATAGCTCATAGATAATGAACTTATACTCAGGACTAATAATTCTATTGCTGAGAGGTAAATACCTAAGTAATCTGGTGGCTCCCTCTCACCTATGAACTCTCCCTGCAAGCTTCATACACAAACCCCACTGTACCAAAATGTCTTACGTTGAGGCTATAAAACAAACACTTCCAGAGACTCCTAAAAATAAGAACATTAAAGCTCAACAAAAATCAGGTCACTAATCCGCCTCATGCATACCTGCCATAAACAGTCCAAATCTATCACTCTGAACCACAACAGGACAATGTTTTAGTGAGAGATGACTTTAGTGTCAAGCACACTAATTCATCATTGACAAGGCTGGACAAGGAGATGGTTACACTGAGTTGTCTTTCAAATGTCAGGATCTCTGACATTACAAGGGTCCTTAGGACTCTAACACTAGATAAACATGACTACTGCATGCTAGTGGTACATGTGGGGTGAACGACTTGTGATGTAAAACCCTGAGGGATATGCAGTGAGATAGAGAGACATGTCAGAACTTTCTACCCATGTTAGAAATGCAGGACAGATACTAGTCCTGACTGAAATCCTTCCTTGTCCTAGAAAGATGCCTGGATATAAAGAAATGATAACTGGCTTCAATAATTGGTTAAACAGCTGCTATCATTCCAAGAGAATCTAGTATGTGTCAGCATGAGATGAGATGCTTGGCAGTCCAGCTTGCTTTTCTAAGGATGGGCTTCATGTCGTGTTTCAAGGCTTTAAATTAAAACAAAAAAACGCTGAAAATGTGAACAAACAATAAACTAAAACATTATTTTGTGGTTATTTCAAGGCTTTTGCATATTGGTTAAAGCCTCTTCTTCTCCCAGTGCTTTTTTTAGGCAGAGTCCAGTTGATGAACATTCCAGTGTAACTAACCTATCTGTCCCAAAATCAGATCACATTAAAGTGGATCTCCTCAATGTTAGAAATCTAAATAATAAATTACCTGATTTTGAGGCACTCTTGCATTTGAAAAATATCCATGTCTGTGTGGTTACTGAATCATCATTAAAACATACAGGGGGAAGACCCTCTCTACAAAGGTTTTGCACTTTTCATGCCTTCAGACCTAATGACAATCATGCTAGTGTCTCCATATTTGTCACAGAACATATTTCCTCCAGGCAGACTCACAAACTGAACTCTTTGAACTGTAGATCTCTAGAGACAGGATTAATTATCAACTAACAGCTTGTTACAGAAGACCTTCTTTGTCTCTTGATGACCATGCAAGATTCCAAAGTGTTTGAAACTGACCTTCTTATTAGCAAAAGCTCTGTTATTTTTGGTGACTTTTACTACCGTACAATAAACTGGGACACATCCAACAGAGGATATGTTTAAAAAATCCTCAACTTAGAAAACAAACATTCCTCTGAGCAGTTGTTAAATAAACCTACTTATAGGACACGGCATTCTTGACCTGATCCTTATAAATACGGTCACTCTCTTGCATTGCTTCTCTGGTATATCCTTCCCCGGTGATGTCTGACCATAAACTTGTGATCACCATTATACTCCCAAAAGTTCATACAGCAAACCTCAGTAGGTTTAAACAGTACAAACATGCCAACCTCAACCTACCTGTGACAAAATATCCCAATTCACTTATGACTGCACCTCCCCTGACCTTATTAGAGCAACAGCAAGCTTCACTGAGGAATTCTACATCCACGGAGAAAAATACACTGAGCTAGCAGTCCCTACCAGAGCCAAGTATTACAAGAAATCCAAAAACAAACCATCTTGGTGGTCCAGCACCATAAATAAACCACATCTAACAAAAGAAAGAAATTCCTTAAATTATTTAGTAACTCCAAACCCCTTCTTCTCAAGACTAATATCAAAAGCATTACAAAAAACTGAAGAACACT
The DNA here is from genome assembly GCF_019279795.1 of Protopterus annectens. Taxonomy (NCBI): domain Eukaryota; kingdom Metazoa; phylum Chordata; order Ceratodontiformes; family Protopteridae; genus Protopterus; species Protopterus annectens. Next base: position 15,714,414 of record NC_056749.1, on the reverse strand, counting down.
CTCTGGTCCACTAAAGGAGCCCATGAACTTAGGTTGGCCTCTAAAGTCAACAGTAATTATAAATCCTTCTTTAACTATGTTAGAAAGCTAAACACAATTCCTTACATTACTCACAACTTAGAAAAAACCACCAACGACAAAACTCAGTGACGCTTACCATTAGACTGTAGATATAAACTGTTGCACCAAATACAAGAACTGTCTGAGGAAGTTTGGAAATTGATTAAAAAAAAGCGCTTGCATAATAAAATTTTCTACGAGGAGAATACAGCCATTTTACTTGTTTGTTTGTTTTAATTACTCACAACTTAGTCACAGTGATACCTCCTCCTCTGACCCGCCAAGTCCTCGCAAACAAATTTAGTGCCAACTTCACATCTGACACTTCTGTTCAAAGTTCCAAAATATCTGAATCCGTTATCCCCACAGTTCTAAGGATCATTTACTGAAAGTACTAACCAAGACCAAAAATAGTTCCTCCACGGAACCTGACAATATACTCGGTTGCTAAATTAATAGTGCTAAACGTGCCCTTGCAGACATAGTCCTCAAATTGCTTAACCTAAGGCTAGCTACTGGTTTTGTCCTTGATGCGTGGTGAGCTGCTGTGGAGATGCTCCCCATAAGGGTGGCCCTAAAACTGACCTGGGTACTTACAGAGTTGTCAGACTGATAAGCCTCATATGCAAAGTTCTGGAAGATGATATAACTGATGTAATAAAATGTGATATCAATAATCTTGTAAGGCATGACCCCTAACAGTTTGGCTTTGTGAAGGGTAGAGCTTGTCTATTTAATGTAGCAAACTTCTTTGAAAGGTTTACAGAGGCTGTAGATGGTGACCATGCAATGCATATAGTGTATCTTGACCTGGCCAAAGCCTTCAGTACCCTTTGCCATGCTGGCATTATATAAAAGATAAATTCTTTAAAAATCAACATTCATCTGGTAAGATGGACAGCAAACTGGCTAAAAGACAGAAGTTTACCTCTCAACCTCTTAGAGTAAGAAATCTGGACAAAGCCATGAAAAAAGTGGTACAAATAGGGACCATTTTTAAATATTGCTCTTACAAACTTAGAAAGTTGATAGAATAACAGGTTTTGCATTAGCATGAATTTTCTGAAGGGTATGAAGTCTAAAACTCAAATGACTGTCATTATTTTCTAACTTCAATCTTTAATGATTTGCCACTAATTTGCCAGAAAGCCACAACTTTATGAAAAAATGAACCAAAAATATAAGGCAAAAATCTGGACAATCTGCAAAAATCTGGACAGTTGAGAGGTATTGAAGTTGCAGGTACCTCATCAGAGAGTATGGAAGTGACTAGGGGTGTCCCTCAGGGCTCAGTGCTGGGATATCTCCATCTTGGTATTTACATCGTAAATCTCCAAGTGAAGAGGCAATACCTCTGGCTAACAAAGTTTGCAGACAACTGCAAACTGGAGTTGTTAAATCACCTTGTCGCACTCAAATTCACCAGAATGAACTGTCCTTAGTAAACCCTTGGGGTATTAAAAATGGGCTCAGACCACTGGCTAAAAAGGTCAGTATCATCACTTTGGTGGGCAACCCCTCCCTTATTATTGTGTATAGACAACACACCACTACAAAATGAAAAGGTAGCCAGGAACCTAGGTTAGTTGGGTTGATTGCTCCCTCTCTTTTGTCCGTAATGTGACAACAGTTACCAAGATATAATTTTATTTAGTCCAATGTGACAGTGGTGAGGACTGCAGTGGGAGTGACAGATCCATTTAAGATGGAGGTGGGATTACATCAAGGATCAGCTCTGAGTCCTTTCTTATTTGCAGTGGTGATGGACAGGTTGACAGATGAGATTAGACAGGAGGCCCCGTGGGTTATGATGTTTGCAGATGACATTGTGATCTGTAGTGAGAGTAGGAATCAGGTTGAGGAGACTCTGGAGAGGTGGAGATATGCTCTAGAGAGCAGAGGAATGAAGGTCAGCAGGGCTAAGACAGAATATATGTGTGTAAATGAGAGGGAGGGTAGAGGAATGGTGAGGATGCAGGGAGTAGAGTTGGTAAAGGTGGACGAGTTTAAGTACTTGGGATCAACAGTTAAGAGTAATGGTGAATGTGGAAGAGAGGTGAAGAAGAGAGTACAGGCAAGGTGGAATGGGTGGAAAAGAGTGTCAGGAGTGATTTGTGACAGACGGGTACCAGTAAGAGTGAAAGGGAAGGACTACAAGACAGTAGTGAGACCAGCTTTGTTATATGGGTTGGAGACAGTGGCATTGACAAAAAGGCAGGCGTCAGAGCTGGATGTGGCAGAGTTAAAGATGTTAAAATTTGCACTCGGTGTGACTAGGATGGATAGGATTAGGAATCAGTATATTAGAGGGTCAGCTCATGTTGGACAGTTTGGAGACAAAGCAAGAGAGATGAGATTGTGTTGGTTTGGACATGTGCTGAGGAGGGATGATGGGTATATTGGGAAAAAGATGCTAAGGATGGAGCTGCCAGGTAAGAGGAAAAGAGGAAGGCCTAAGATAAGGTTTATGGATGTGGTGAGAGAGGACATGCAGGCGGTTGGTGTGACAGAGCAAGATGCAGAGGATAGGAAGAAATGGAAAGAGATGATCCACTGTGGCGACCCCTAACGGGAAAAGCCGAAAGATGATGATGATGATGATGAATCAGTCCATTATACTCAGCATTGATCAAGCCAATTATCAGGCATTGATCAAGCCAATTATCAGGCATTGATCAAGTCAATTTTCAAGTGCAAGACCTCCTTCAGAATGTAGCTCACAAAACATATCAAGACTAGAGGGATATTAACCTCAGGAGATCTTTTTCCATTCAGGAACCACATAGAAAACTTCATTCATTTATAAACATAAGATTTTCTAGTAGCAGATTTTCTTGCCTCCTTTAATACCTTCTGCACATCTTCATGAAACAAGTGCCTAATGGAGTCAAGATTGAATTATCCAGGCTGTCAGTTGAAGTTTCTCCAAACTGGGGTGCACCAGTTGCCATTGAGACTGTGTGAACAGATCCAGACTGTGAGGAAATATGTGGTAACTGACAGTGGCCAATACCACTAAAAGGGAGAACATGGATTACCTTGGCCAGTAGGAGGTTACCACAGTGATCTTTTGTATTTCTTTCTGAGCCTTCAGAAAGTACCTTGTGAATCTGTGGAAAGGGTGGAAATGCATACAGAAACATTCCTGTCCAAGAGAAAGAGAATGCTTCTATCTCCCAAGCATGGCTGCAAGGATGTTTGGAACAGACTTTCTCCAGCTATATACTTTGAAAGGAGATAAACCGATCAATTTGAGGCATTCCTCACATTTGGCCTAGATCTTGGAACACTGCCTTGAGGTGTCATTTGTGCGGCTCTGCTCAGAATCTACTTACTCTGCCTGCCACAGTATTCTGCTCTCATGGGATGTATGATGCCTGAAGACTCAGAGACTACTATATAGTCAGCTCCCTGGTCATCACTACCAATCAGCACAGCGGGTATGACCTTAAGACCTTATCGAAGTACCACACCATGGTGGTGTTGTCTGTTACCACCAGAAGAGGACTCAGAGTCCATAGGTGGTGAAAGACTTTCAAGATGTGAATCATTGCCAACATCTGCTTCATACTGATGTGCTTCCATGTGTTCTTGGGCCCACGGTTGGCATGCTGTTGCATCCCTATTGACACAGCTCCCCAAGTAAAATCAGACAAATCTCTCTAGACAGGCTGTACTAGCACTAGAGGGGAGAAAGGAGGTCCAGGATAGATATGCAGCTGATCTCTCCACCATTGTGACTCTTGCCTGATGAAAGGCAGCACCAGCAACAGGGATTCCAGGGAATGTAGGTGCTAGGTCCAGCAATTTTGGACATACTACTAAATTTTCCTCACTTGAAGACAAACCAGTGGTATCAAGAGAATTGTGGACACCATCAGGCCAAACATTTTTAGGAATTCTTTTGCCGAAGTGACATTACTCTTAGAGAATTTCATAAACACTATCTAGTAATATAGGATCTTGTCTTCTGGAAGAAAGGCCATTCTCCTGGAATCAATTAAGCACCCCAGGAAGACTAGCCCTTGTAAAGGTGTCAGATATAACTTCAAGAGGTTCAACTTGAATCCAAGCAAGTTGAATAGGGCTGAGGTCTTCTGAAATGAATCTGAACACCTGGGTGCAGACTCTGCACAAATCAAGTTGTCCAAGTAAGGAAACATGTGACTGCCCAAAGCCTGACAGTGTGTCACTATTGGAGCAAGGCATTTGGTAAACACATGAGTGGCAGCTGATTGGCCAAAGGGCACTATGGAAAACTAATAGTCTGAACCAGACCTAACAAATCTCAGGAGTCTCCAGAGCAATAAGCAGTGGGCATATGATGTGATGCATCTTTCAAGTCGGTGCAATCATGCAGCGGTAGCATTGTCACCTCACAGCAAGAGGTTCTCTGCTTCAATTCTTGGCTGGGGTGCCTTCTGTGTGGAGTCTGCATGTCCTCCCTGTGTTTGTGTAGGTTTCCTTTGGGTGCTGCAGTTTCCTTCCATGTTAGAAAAACATGTCTGGGGAGTTTCTCCCTGGGCCTCTGCTGAAAATTGGCTTCATTCCAAGTCAGACTTTCCTGGTTAACAAATGTTGAATAAATAATAATAAATAAATAAATAAATAAATAAATAAATAAATAAATAAAGTCTCAGATCACCATGAAGCAGTGGTCTGGCAACAGGGGAAGCATGTCTGCAGGATGAGCATCTTGAACTCTTGAACTTGGGGACTTTGACAAACCTATTCAGAAAGCCACGTCAGTCTCCATTACAAGTTTTTTTGGGGACCAAGACAATTCTGGAGTAGAAACCTCTCATCCTTGCCAAAGGTACTATAACCACTTGCCAAAGGATAGAAGGAATAACAAAATGTGGTCTGGTGGATGAGGGGGGAACTCCTTTGAATGGAGGCAGATTTTGTTCCACTGCCATCTGTAACCCCTGCCAACAATGTTGGGCACCCATTTGACGAAAACCACTGATGGCCAGGCAGCCTTGCTGAGAGATAAGTTTAGAGATGTGGCACCCAGAGGAGGACTTGAGAAACACAGGTGCCATGTCTTGGCATGGTTATAAGTTGTAAGTGGGATTATCTTTTTGGGGAAGGAACCCATCTCGTTCGACTTGATGAGGTTCTTGTCTTACCATTTATTTTTATTGCCTTGGATTTTGTTTGGCTGGACTTTTGTTTGGAAGGCCACTGAAAATGATCCTGCTTAAAGGATGTAAAATTGAGAATATGAGATATTTTCATCACGCCTTGTGTGCGTTTACCTCTGTCATCCCAGTGTTTAAGGATCTGATTATCTGCTGTACAAAACACACAATCACAATCACCTGGAGCATTTAAAATCTCATTTTTGTAATTCATCAGAAAAGTTCTGGCTGTACAACCAAGCGGACCTCCTTATCACCACTGATGATGATGATGATGATGATGCATTTCTAGAAATGGTATCTGACCCTCCATGGCACTCTTTAAAGTATGTTTTGACACCTGAGAAATATTGGAAACAATATCTTTGACAGAGACCTTTTGCTCAGCAGGTAACAATGCAGCAAACTCATCTAAACTGCACGTATCTATCAACACAAACTTCCAATTGAAACAGTGTTAGATAAACACTTTAAAAAGTCACCGTGCAGGACTGCCTTAGCTTCTTTCCCTGTGATTCCAGCCATTTGCCTAATTTATCTGAAGGAACACGGATTTCGAGAAAGAAAAGTCCTTTTATTAGAAGAAGTTGCTGGGGACACCGAAGCAGGGTCCACAGACAAGGGGGCATGGAGCCAGGTACAGCTGAGCATACCTTGAATTTCTTAAATACTTTTTTAAGCAGAATGTCAACAAGCAGAAGAGAGGTACAAGCTTTCTTAAAAACATCCTCCAAAGCTGGGATCAATAGAGGAAAGGTCTGCACAGTCTGGGCTTCATCTTCCAAAAGATCATAAATCCTACTGATCTGGGGGCAGCCAATGATTGCTCTCAAATGAATGTATCCTTAAATCTAACCAGAATTTGGGTAAAATAAAACATATGTTTTGGTTCCTGAACATGTTTGTTATCTCAGGAAACCAATTGATCTGACTCTGACAGGTACGAAACCACAGATACTGGATCCCCTTCAAAAGGATCATAATCAGAGTTTGCACCCCATAATCAACTGCTTGAACAATGGATGTAGCTATAGTCACCATCTCAGGTGGGAAAACAGTCATAGACTGCTGTCCTACCACGTAGTAGGTCTTAGGTTCATAGGTTCATAGGTAGGTACTAGGCTATCGGCCCAAGGGCCTATGTAAGCCTAGCCAACAAGGTTCCCTGGCTTACGCCACCCAAGAAAGTTATTTTCCTGTGCCACTGTTGAGCAGAGACACAGAAGTGATCCCCAGGGTGTATTTCCTATTTCCCATCCACTCATCAAGATTTTTCTTGGAGAGTGCTAATGAAGAACTTTGCTTGGCATAGATGGGTAGCCTGTTCCAGAGTGTGGGAATTCTCTGGGACAGGAATCTATCCCTCCAGCATGTCCTGTTTATTGTGGTGACAAGGTTTAGGTCCCTAGAGCATGTGGCTCGGAGGGATTGGGATTTCTTTAGGTGTAGCATGTCCAACAGCTCTGGGTTTGACATAGCTTTATATGCTAGGCAGAGATCACCTCGAAGTAGGCGATATGCTATGGAGTAAAGCTGGAGTTTTTTGAGGTGGTCAGTGTAGGGCATTTGTTTGAGGCCAGTAATCCTCTTTGTGAGGTACTTCTGTGGCCTTTCCAGCTGCTGCAGATGTCTTGTGAGGTACATTCCAAAGGGGCGTTGCACTCTATAATGGGTCTAATGAGTGTCGAGTATAGGGGAACAATGACCTCTTTTTTCCTGGATGAGAACCCTTTTATGATGAGGTGTGCCATGTAGAAGGACTTCCTGACTACTGTGGCGATGTGACTATCAAAGGAGAGATTACTATCCACCTGGGTCCCAAGGTCTCTTATCACACATTCGGTGTTAAGTAGATTGCTGCCTATGTGGTAGTTCATGGGTATAGAGTTTTTACCAAAGGGGATGACACTGCACTTTTTGGCATTGAGCTAGAGGCCATGGCTCTGACACCAGGCATCTGTCTCAGCGAGGCCCTTCTGTAGGGACTTGACTATGGCTCCTAGTTTGCAGTCATCTGCAAACGTCATTAGCCAGAGGCCTTCTGTGTTAGCCTGTACTTCAGAGAAGTAGATACCAAACAGGAGAGGTCCCAGGATGGAACCCTGTGGTACTCCACTTGTTACTGGTTTGAGGTCAGATTTGGAGTCTGCAACTTTTACAGTGTGAGTTCTGTCAGTGAGCCAATCGGCAACCCATCTTGTGACATAGGGATTTATACCTTGTTTAGTGAGTTTAGCTATAATTCCAGAATGGGGGATGGTGTCAAAAGCCTTGGCAAGGTCAAGATAGGCTGTGTGAACCACCTTACCCTCATCTACGGCTTTGGTGACTGCCTCAAAGAAGTCAATCAGGGTCAGGAGGCATGATCTACTTTCACAAACCCGAACTGGGTGGGATCCAGAGTTTGGAGGTTACCAATGTCTTTGTTTATGAGTTCCATGATGATATGTTCCATGGCCTTGCAGAACAGGCTCATCAGGCTAATAGGTCGATAGTTCCCGGGATCAGTGGTGGCTCCCCCTTTGTGGAGTGGGATAACTGTTGCTGTGCACCATTCAGTGGGCACAAAGCCTGATGCAAGGCTATTATGGAACATGGTGCTTAAGTGGGGAGCCAGTTCGTTCTGAAGTTCATGTAAAATGTAGCCTGGGATGTTGCCCGGTCCCATGGATGCTGTGTTTTTTGCTTTAGAGAGTGCAGCTTTTACCTGCATAGTTGTGATTACAGGAACTCTGCATTCTTCCTGTATAGATATGGGCCCTTTAGGGGGTGGGGAGCTAAAGTTAGTACTGAACCTATCTGCCAGGATGTTGGCAATATCAGTTGGTTCTGTAATTTCTGTGCCTTTGTGCTGTAACTCAGAGCAGATCTGGGTATTGCCATCGAGATTCTTGACATAACTAGAGAATGCTTTGTGGTTGTCCTTAGAATTAGTGGTGATTTTGTTTTCATAGCTAACTTTGGAGGATCTGATAAGGGATCTCAACTTCTTACTGAGGCTGACCAGGGAGCTCTTCCACTCATGGGATTTTACTCTCTTTTCCAACAGTTTCTTCCTTCTGTTGTACAGTTTGTTTATGGCAGGGGACCACCAGATTGGCTTCCTTTTTTTGGAGGATAGCATCTTGGTTCTGTTTGGGATAGCATGATCCATGCACTCATGTAAGTGCTTATAGAGTGTATTTGTGTAGGATTCAGCAGTTGTAACTGTATTGTCCATCTGCATGGGTGTCATGAAGTTCACCACTTCTGTCTTAAGAAGCATGAAGTTGGCTTTGGAGAAATGTTTTACCTTGGTTTCCTTAATGGGGGGTGGGGTGGGATGTGGATATCAAGGGTGATTAGCTTATGGTCAGATCGGACCAATGAGGAGTTGACTTCAGGTGTGGAACACCGGTCACTCATGTTGGTAATGACCAGGTCTAGGATATTGTTGCTCCTGCTGGGGGTGTGGATAAGTTGATCCAGGGCATTGGAGTTTATGAATTCCAGAAAGCGTTGAGCTAAGGAGTTGGTACATGAGTAGTTTTCCCAGTTAATGGTGGGGTAGTTGAAGTTGCCCATTATTAGGGTGTTTGGTTGAACCCTAATATTTTCCAGTACATCAAAAAAAGAGGAGTGGGAATCCTGGGGCATGGTGGGGGATCTGTAGCAAGCTACAATTTGGATTGCAGTTTTGCCCAGAGTTAGTTGAACTTGGATATTATGCTGAGCAACTAGCCTGGAGGTGTGGATATCCTTAATGAATATGGACACACCTCTGCCTTTGGTGCAGGGGTGCTCTCTGGAGCCTTGAAGCAGGTCTGAGTCACTGCACAGATATCGATGTTCTCCATTTTAAGGAGAGCCTCGAGTGAGTGCATTTTGAGATTTAGACTTCTAGCATTGAGTAGCATTACCCTCAGTTTTTGCTTGCCTGTTCCTGTTACGGTGGTTTATTTTTTATTGGAACCTTGCCTAAAAATGGCACTATAGGGGCAGCAAGAGCCTTAGCCAGTATCTGGAATCCCAGGGGCGACAGGTGCAGGCCATCTGTGGCAAAGCATCGTGGTCTATCCACCATGTCATCCCAAGCAGATAGATACTGGATCCCCTTAGAATGACACCGGAAGCTTAGTCAATTGTTGAAGTCAATCATTTTGTCCTTGTACTGCAGTATCATTCGGGGCGATGGCAGAATGCTACTCAGGGCTAGGTTCATACCTGCCTGGGCTACAAGATCGGAGAGCTCTTCCATGTCTCTTTTCATGTAGTCCAGGGAGGTATGTCTCAGGTCATTCACACCAACATGGACAATGACAGAGTCATATTTGTACTTGTTGTGGAGTGACCTGAGTGCATGGGATATGTGGCGGATCCTGGCACCTGACAGGCAGCTGACAGTAACCTTCTCCTTGTTTAGTCTGGTGAGTGGGACATCAGTGTGCCTGACTATAGAGTCACCTATGACTAGTGTGTTGGGTACATTGTTTTGCCTTATTGGCTGTGGTTGAGTGGCACACTGAGTATGTGGGCTATGTGTCATTTGGGTTGTGTTGGGGGATGGAGGTTGCTTGCGTTTCTGCTTTGGAGGTCTCTGTTGCTTAGACAGATTATTATTGAGAGCCTCCATGAATGTTTTTGTGTTACTATGTGTGGATTTTGGTGGTGTAGATTTAGTGAGACTATGTGATGAGTGTGATGTGATGCAAATGTTTACCTTCTCCTCATAACTGTCAAGTTCAGTCTTGGTTGCAGAGAGCTTTACCTCCAGTTTGTCTAGATAAGTGCATCTCTCACAGGTTGCAGTGTTGGGTGGTAGGAGGAGAGGGTTGTCTGTGTACATGAGGCAATTTCTACATTGCCTCAAGATGCCCAGATTCATCAGATAGACAGGAGAGAACACTGGGAGCTGACCCCTGGACATGCCTGAATAAAAAACTATTTTCCTCTAGAAAAGTGAGGAAAGTGAGTACAAGAGCTGTTTTTCTCTAAGCAAGTGAGAAAAGTAAGTACAAAAACTGTTTTCCTTTAGGTAATGAGGAAGATTGAGTGCTATAGTAATTAGTAGCTTATTTAGTGCTTACAAGTTCTGAACAAGTGCTGTGCATGAATAAGCAAATGTAAGTGCTAAAACTTAGAATCTGTATCTGCACTAGACGAGTTACAGGAAAGAAACAAGTGCAAATTCAGGCTTTCAAATCAGAAAGTTGAGAGAGATGGAAGAGATTGCCCAAACGGCCTATAACTACAATGTCTGGGCCAGACCACTCCTTATGTGGTAGGTAGACAGGTTATCTAGTGCTTACCACTCCCACTGATAAGCTAGAAGGCTTCCCTCCTACACAGAAAGGCTTGGGGGGCTCAGAAGCTTACATACAGTCCTGGATACAGAAAATCTATATCTGGAACACTAGTTACAGGAAAGGTAGGAAACAGGCTTACAGTTTTTTTTGCCTCTTCTTAGAACTACTGTAGGGGGAAATCCTCAGTGAGAGACATATCAACACTGGCAATGGATTCTGCACCCTGACTTCCACTGCACCTAAAAAGTTTGGTTCCCTCATACCCAAACAAGCACTGGTGCAACCCCAGAGGGTGTCTGACCTTTGTGTTACACACAGTTGTGGTACTACACCACACTAGAGGACCTGGAGATTACAGAAAGTGAGTGGTCCAATAACCTGCCCAAGGCTGAGGCTACTATGGAGTCAGAAGCCGTAGGCTGAGACAATTTTTCTTATTTATTTTTATGTTTTTAGGTGCAGAAGGGGTAGATTGTGTGTGTGTGTGTGTGTGTGTGGGGGGGGGCAATATCTCTGAGTCTGTCAAGTCAGGGAACAGAAAATAGCCAGATCAATGCCAAATACTGGTTGCATGGCCAGCCAGTACACAATGGACACATCCCACTATTCTCACTTTAAATAGCAATCTGAAGTCTATTTCTAGAGGAATATAATACTGAATACCGCACTGAGGAAAAAGACAGCAATTTCAATACCTACCACAAAATGCATGTCACAGAGACAGATTACATTCCCAGGCAGCATGAAGAGCCTGCTATTTGTATATTACTATAACAGCATAATAATGCAGGGGAAAAAGGAACTGTTCTTCCTGACAGGATGGAGATAAGAAATAAAGGCTAATTTCAGCACCATGTGAATAGAAACAGACTAAAATTGCCTTCGACAAGGAATTAGGAATTTTTCTTAAGTTTATATTTGTCAGAAATGTTTAACAAACAAAAGACACCAAAATCTTGAATGAAATGAAAAAAAATCATTTAAAATGCTGTAAATCTACTTAATTGTCTCAAATAATCATAGCCCCATAGGAACAGGGCTGTGATATGACCTTTATAACTAATACCAGAACACCAGATACTATAACCCAATTTTTTGCCTTAGATTCAGTATAATTCCCAAAAAAATAATAATAGAATAAATGCAATCATAAATATTATTTTCTTAAATTTCTCTAAAAAAATAAAAGAGAATAAATATTTTATTTTGCATCTCTTTTTTTTTTTTATAAAAACTCAGATGTCTGGATTGATGATTGATGATCCTGTAATCCTGAATGATTTTACCAGCAAATCAGACTTTTTAAAGCAAAAGTAAAAGCAAAAGTAGGAAGGTCTGAGAAAGTAGGGACAGTGTAGGGACAGTGACAAGTATGCACTCCTCGATGAAATAATAAACTGCTTTTCTGCTTGACAAATGCTAAACAACAGTGACTAATCAATCTGGTGTGTACAAAAGGTACAAGGGTGCATTGCTGTTTGCTGAAATAAACATATAACTAGTACTGCTGTGGTTTATGTTGGTTATGTGTGTGTGTGTGTGTGGTGTGTGTGTGTATATATCACAGAACATTCCGACACTTTAGATTCTTGGAGTTTTGGTTTGCCTCCACTCACCACTGTCTAAATGGGAATATGGGGGACTCTTTTTATCATCCCTCTGCTCTATGGGGCCCACACCTTTGTTAAGTTGTTGGATGAGAAAAAATGTCAATTTTCTGAACACTGAATGGTAACCTGAATGGTGCTATGATTATTGCTTACCTTAGGATAAAAATCAGCTAACCATAATAATGTTTAACCCCCACACCCATTCCATGTGTGTGTGTGTTGTGTGTGTGTGTGTGTGTGGCTTCTCTGCTTATGAGGGCGGAGGGGCTTGAGGATCTTGACATTCTAGCCCATTTTTTCACCACAGTCTCTATAGCAGAGGTACATGAACGAAGTCAGTATGCTTTGTGTTTGAGAGCAGTGTTTCTCACAGACACAGACCCCAGAGGTGTAGAAAGGTACTGTCTAGGAGCAGTGTGTGTTTGAATTCACTGGCAGTCAAATTTAAATTCAACTATAAACATTCTCATCACGTATCAATTACTAGGCACATATACATGTGGCTACCTGGGTATCTGGGGGTGCTAGAACGATATATGTATATATATCATCACTCACTAAAAATATATTTAAAAGGGATGACATCTCCCAGATGCATAGCAGAGGGATTCATAGGCAGGTTGGGAGGCAGGGGCATTAGTGTAAGTGAGGGTTAAGAGAAGACTTAAATCCTCTCACATTAGATTTCTTGACAATTTACATTAAGCTACAATAAGCCTTGCTTTGAATTTTATCAACTTTGAAAAAAAAACTGGAAGAAAGAAATTAGCCTGGGAAGAAATTAATTTTTCTTCATAATTTAAATGTAGAAAAGGAAAAAAAAAGTAATGTGAATGGTATGGGGAAGCACAGGAAGAAGAGGACTCTGGGGGAGGGGACTGTAGTGTGTGTGTGTTTGAGGGTTTAATTGAAATAGGGGTCCAGTTTCACTTTATTTTTCATACAGTACTTATACATAGACTTGTTGCAATGTATCACTGTTGCAGCTAGTGCCAGTAACTCTAACTTCTTTTGTTAGTTTTGTTAGACATAGTGTATAGTGATACATGTGATACATGCAATGTTGTAAGCTTAAAGCTGCAGTAGCTGCAGGTCTGCACTACTCCTAAAGTGCCTAAAGTTTGAAATAAAGGGTTATTTAGGATGGATGGATGTTGATGATACTAGCCCCTCCAAAAAAAAAATGCACAAACAGCAAGTTTTCCTTTCAAAACTTTCAAAAAAGCTTTCAATCAATGGAAATAACAACAAGTTGCTTGCATTTCTGGCAACAAGAGGCAATGACAGGAATGCACTAAAACAAACAGTACAGAAACTCAGTTAAACGTTCACCAGTGGTCATAAAACACATTAAAAGTGTTACAAAACAACAGAAACTTGGAATCAGCTTAAAATAAGCAGTATAATTCTTATTCTGAAAGAGAAATAAAATTCAAAAACACGAAAAAAATAAGCAAATCAACAGAATACACATTTCAAGCACAGATAGAAAAGGGCAGGAGTGAATAACACCCAAAAGGGTTTCTTAGCTGAGTTCAGTAGCTGAAGTAGATTTTTTCTAAAAGATCCTTCTCTTACTGTTGCACTAGAAAACTGAAGGGTCCTGTCTGTGCATTTGAAGGGCAGTCCTGGTCCTGCCACTTGACTGGTCCATCACACCCACCACAGACGGCAGTGGGAGGGACTCTGAGTTTTGGCAGACTGCCAGAGGGAGGGTAGCAGGGCACTACTAGCCACATGCCAGTAAGTCAGTGGGTTTGTTGAACATCAACAGAATTCCCATTACCCATTTACGATTCTCCAGATACAGTGTAAATAAATATAATGAACATGAAATAAAACAGAAACTAATAGTCAAAAGTGGTGGGAGGCCCAGAGAACATGAAGCTCCCGCTGTTTCTATATTACTAAAACAGCAGAATGTTGCAGGGGGAAAATAAACTGTCCTTCCTGACAGGATGAGGATTGCCACAACTCACTCTGCACAGGAACTCTATAGCTCTGTCACACTGTCTCTCCACACCTCATTTAAAACAGGCATCACTCAGCTCCTCATACCTCGGTTAGACACTAGTTGAGCCTTTCACATTTCCCTCAGGAAAGTCACTACATGGCTCCTTCATATAGAATTCAGAATAGAGGGAATCTGGATCTTCACACTTGATTTAGTACAGGTACTGTCCAGCACCTTCACACTTCATTCAGGACAAGCACTGCCCATACCTCTAAACCTCTTAGAGAAAGAAATCTGGACAAAGCCATAAATAGTGGTGGGACAAAGGCCCAAAAATAGGGACAAGTTTTAAATAGTGCTCTTACAAACTTAGAAAGTTGATGGAATAGCAGGTTTTGTGTTAGCATGACTTTTCTGAAGGGTATGAAGGCTGAAACTCAAAGTCTGTCATTATTTTCAGACTTTAGTCTTTAATAACTTGCCAGTGATTTACCAGAAAACCACAATTTTATGAAATACAGACTGAAAACATGAGGCAAAAATATTCTGTGAAAAGAGAGGTATGGCACTGTCTGCTGCTCATCCAGTTATTCTGTGTCCCTTCCATTCTATCTACTGATTGCATATCTCAATTAGGACAGATGCTCCCTGTCACTTTCTCACTTCACTTGGACGGGTACTGCCCTGTCTGATCCACCCATTGCTCATTTAAGACACATTCCTGCTGCTCCTATCACACGTCTTCCTCCCTTCTACAGACTGCATTCATGAGTTATTGCCTTTCCGTTTTTTCCTTTTGCTTCTTGCAGTATGACATGATGTGACGGTACCTCCAGTTACCTGGTAATGTTGATTGGCAGGGTTAGTAAGGCCAGGATACACAAGCATTTTAGCCAAATAGATAACTGTTATTCTGTACAAAATGACAGCTCAACAAAAATAATGCTAACAATCTAGCCATCACAAATATGCTGGCACTAGGCTCTAGATACAATGCATCATGGGATAGATGCACTCTTAGTGTGGCAATGGCTATTCTGTATCTTCACAGAATACACAGACTCTAGAACCTTTACTTCACTTATCATCACAGAGCCCATCTTAGTTCCTCTATATTCATTTACAGTTACTCTGCTCCTCAAGTGAGCCTGGTTTACATTCTGTTCTTCTGTTCTGTCATTACCCACATGTGTATCATTTCTTTCTAAATGTACCTATGGCTAGGACCCCATGTCTACCTCTCCCTGCTATTTCCCTACACCTTCCTAACTGCTGTTTGACTTTTCTTTTGGTGGTTGGCATAGTGGTTAAGATGTTTGCCTCATTCACATGACACAGGGTACAGGGTTTGATTTTCACCTTTGAGGGAAATTGGGTAGGCTTAAAATGGCCTAGTATTTACCTATGAACCTATCACAGGCTTTTCAGGGACGTTTGCTCATCTCTGATGATCCTATGATCATGTGTGTTCAAGTACTGCATCACATATGCACAAAGTTTCTAATATGTTTAAGTTGTTGAGAGCATGGAATTACATTTGCACAGATTTAGGTACATATTAGTTTTGTAAATCAATCTACATTTAACATTGTATAAACTCAACTGTCTTTTTGTACATGCGCTTACTACTAATGTTGACAGATGTGCTGATTGTCCCTAATTTCTTGATCTTACATTGTTACTGTCATCAGGTATTGTTTAAAATCTTTTGTATGCAGTGTTTAACTGCTTCTGTCTTTTGTGTTCATTGTATTTGCCTATCTGGCCCAGGTACTAGCAAAAAAGTGTTCTCAGGTTAGATTACCTGTTTAACAAAGTAAAATGAAATAAAATAAGTAAATAAATAGATGCCTTGATAATGGGAGCCTTGCAGATATACCCAAAGAGGTGTTTCTGTATTTTAGCAGGGTCCTTTGTTGTGGGCCTGTGTGCATTAATATATCTACTTTATTACTGGTAAATCACCTTGAAGTCCCCTCCCCCCACCATACTATATCCCTTATTTAAATCTCCCTCAGCCTCCACCATCTTGTCTGAGATATGATACGCTCTTGTGAATGCTTCCAGTATGTGAAACACTCTGCTGCCATTTGCATTGAGTATACATACATATCATGTTATAGGATGAAACACCTTCTAAACGTGTTGCTATGGTATCATCTGCAATATTCCAATGTGTTCCTTACCATATCTTATCAATTACTGCCATTGGAACAAGCATTATAGAATGTTCTATTATGTCTCTTGTATTGTATATGCATATGTATGCTGCTGTATATTGTATATCTATATCATACATATATATTTGTTCAGGTTTAAATGTTTATCAATTGTTACTTTTTTGGAGCTTTTCTCTGTAGACCTCTGATGAAAAGAGGTTTCCAACCCATTCGGACTATCCTGGTTAAAAATGCAAATAAATCAATAAATAAAATTGCCTGCAAGGGCATATAGCCTAGAACTTACCTATGAACCTACCATGTGCCTTTGCCCCTTTTACGTTCATCATTTTTGGAACTAGCTTGCTTTTCAACTAAAAATATATATGAAGATTTGTGCAGCAATCCATTTGTGTTTACTGATGAGTTCAAACAAGTGTGGAACATTTATATAACTAATAGAGTCTAATTTGATGGCCTGTATCATTAAATGTCTGTCATTCTGCCTTCATGAGCCAGTCTTCTGAAATACATTCGAGTTTTTAAAGAAGCATTGCCTGCCTCTCATAATGCTGAGATAAAGGGAGGCAGTCGTACTCCATTACTGTAGACCTCCATTTATTATTTCTCCTTACAAACACCCTCATCTTCCTTCACCTCCATCTTTTATTTCTTCACACAGTTGCCATATTATTCTGAACCACTCAGATATACACACGTCTGCCTTCTGTGTTCCAGAGCCCTCATCCTTTAACAACTTACTAACAAATTCAACTAGAAAGCTTACATAATGGTTACAATGTGTTACTTTATACTTATAAATAGTTATTTTGCTTAATTAATATGATTCAGTATTATATACAATAGATATTAGTTAAAAAATAATTATTAACACTGAATGTGAAACAGATGCTGCCAATGTGGAACAATGAAGTACATGGACTTCTTAAGACTTAAAAAGAGGAGTGTCCCTAATAATGAGTAACACTTGAGAGGTAAGTTATGTTCTTGTTAGAGACAGACACCTGAATGATTCCTCTGTTCTTGTTAGAGACAGAAGCCTGAGGGCCTTCTCTATCCTTGTTAGACACAGAGGCCTGAGTGCCTCCTCTGTCCTTGTTAGAGACAGAGGCCTGTGTACCTCCTCTGTCTTTGTTTGAGACAGAGGCATGAGTGCCTCCTCTGTACTTGTTAGAGACAGAGGCCTGAGTGCCTCCTCTGTCCTTGTTAGAGACAAAGGCCTGGGTGCCTCCTCTGTCCTTGTTAGAGACAGAGGCCTGAGTGCCTCCTCTGTCCTTGTTAGAGACAGAGGCCTGAGTGCCTCCTCTGTCCTTGTTAGAGACAGAGGCCTGTGTGCCTCCTCTGTCTTTGTTTGAGACAGAGGCCTGAGTGCCTCCTCTGTACTTGTTAGAGACAGAGGCCTGAGTGCCTCCTCTGTCCTTGTTAGAGACAAAGGCCTGGGTGCCTCCTCTGTCCTTGTTAGACATAGAGGCCTGAGTGCCTCCTCTGTCCTTGTTAGAGACAGAGGCCTGAGTGCCTCCTCTGTCCTTGTTAGAGACAGAGGTCTGGGTGCCTCCTCTGTCCTTGTTAGAGACAGAGGCCTGAGTGTCTCCTCTGCTCCTGTGAGAGACAAAGGCCTGAGTGCCTCCTCTGTCCTTGTTAGAGACAGAGGCCTGAATGCCTCCTGTGTTCTTGTTACAGAGGCCTGAGTGCCTCCTCTGTCCATGTTAGAGACAGAGGCCTGAGTGCCTCCTGTGTCCTTGTTAGAGACAGAGGCCTGAGTGCCTCCTGTGTCCTTGTTAGAGACAGAGGCTTGTGTGCTTCCTCTGTCCTTGTTAGAGACAGAAGCCTGAGTGCCTCCTCTGTCCTTGTTAGAGACAGAAGCCTGAGTGTTTCCTCTGTCCTTGTTAGAGACAGAGGCCTGAGTGCCCCCTCTGTCCATGTTAGAGACAAAGGGCCTGAGTGCCTCCTCTGTCCTTGTTAGTGACAGAAGCCTGAGTGTGTCCTCTGTGAGTGACTCCTCTGTCCATGTTAGAGACAGAGGCCTGAGTGCCTCCTCTGTCCTTGTTAAAGACAGAGGCTTGAGTGCCTCATCTGTCCTTGATAGAGACAGAGGCCTGAGTGCCTCATCTGTTCTTGTTACAGTCAGAGGCCTGAGTGCCTCATTTGTTCTTGTTTGAGACAGAGCCCTAAGTGCCTCATCTGTTCTTGCTATAGATAGAGGCCTGAGTGCCGCCTCTTTTTTTATTACAGACAGCGGATTGAGTGCCTTTTCTGTTCTTGCTACAGGAAGAGGCCTCATTGCCATCTCTGGTGCAACCTTTGCTTCTTCAAAAAATAACATCTACTGCTGCAACTAAGCTCTACACACAATTCATTATGGATACATACACTCAGCGTTTCTGACAAACTATATGCAATTCATTATGGATACATACACTCTTAGCATTTCTCACAAACTATATGTAATTCATTATGGATACATACATTCTTAGCATTTCTGACAAACTATATGTAATTCATTACAGATACATGCATTCTTAGAATTTCTGACAAACTATATGTAATTCATTGTGGATACATACACTTAGCATTTCTGATAACTTCATGCAATTTATTATGGAGACATACACTCAGCATTTCTGACACACTATATGTAATTCATTCTGGATACATACACTCAGCATTTCTGACAAACTATATGTAATTCATTATGGATACATACACTGTAAGCATTTCTGGCAAACTATATGTAACTGATTACGGATACATACACTCAGCATTTCTGAAAAACTATACGTAAATCATTATGGACACATACACCCTTAGCATTTCTGCCAAACTATATGTAATTCATTATGGATACATACACTCTTAACATTTCTGATAAACTATATGTAATTCATTCTAGATACATACACTTAGCATTTCTTATAAACTACATGTAATTCATTATGGATACATACACTCTTAGCATTTCTGATAAACTATATGTAAATCATTATGGATACATACATACTTAGCATTTCTGACAAACTATATGTAATTCATTATGGATACATACACTCTTGCCATTTCTGATAAAGTATATGTTCATAGGTTCATAGGTTGGTATTAGGCTATCGGCCCTAGGACCTATAGATGCCTAGCCATAACAATTCCCTGGCTGTTTCTTCCCACACTATTTACTTCCCTGGACCCCTGTCTAGCAGGGCGACTGACATGATCCCTGGGGTGAATTTCCTTTCTCCCATCCAATCATCAAGGTTCCTTTTGAATAGGGCCAAAGAGGTGCTTTGCTTGACATGTATGGGCAGTCTGTTCCAGAGCATGTTTTGTTTATTGTGATGACGAGGTTTAGATCCCTGAAGAGTGTAACTCTGAGGGATTGGGATTTCTTTAAGTGTAGCATGTCCAACAGCACTGGGTTTGACATGGCTTTGTATGTTAAGCAGAGATTGCCTCGGAGTAGACAATATGTGACAGAGTATAGCTGGAGTATAGGGCATCTGCTTTAGGCCTGTGACTCTTTTAGTGAGGTATTTCTGCAGCCTTTCCAGTTGTTGCAGATATCTTGAGAGGTACATACCAAATGGGATGTTGTATTCTGTAATGGGTCTAATGAGAAATGAGTACAGTGGGACAATGACCTCCTTTTTTCTGGATGAAAAGCCCTTAGTGATGAGGTGTGCCACATAGAAGGATTTCCTGACTGTTGTGGCGATGTGGTTATTGAAGGTGAGACCACTGTCCACCTGTGTCCCTAAGTCTCTTATCACACTTTTGGTGTTTAGTGTACTGCCACCTATGTGGTAATTCACAGGTACATGTTTTTTTCCCAAAGAGGATAACTATACATTTCTTGGCACTGAGCTTCAGCCCATGGCTTTGACACCAAGCATCTGTTTCTGTAAGGCCCTTTTGTAGAGTATTGACATAATTTGGGGATTCAATAATGGCTCCTAGTTTGCAGTCATCTGTGAACTTTGTTAGCCAGAGTCCCTTAGTGTTGGCCTGTACTTCAGAGAAGTAGATGCCAAACAAGAGAGGTCCCAGGACTGAACCCTGAGGTACTCCACTTGTCACTTGTCTGGAGCTGGATTTGCAGTCAGCTACTTTTACAGTTTGGGTTCTGTCAGTAAGCCAGTTGGCAACCCATCGAGTGATGTAGGGATTAATGCCCAGCTTAGTAAGTTTATCTATGATTCCAGAGTGGGGGATGGTGTCAAAGGCCCTGGCAAGGTCCTGATAGGCTGTGTGGGCTGCCTTACCCTCGTCCACGGCTCTGGAGACTGATTCAAAGAAGTCAATCAGGTTCAGGAGACAAGATTGGCCCTTCATGAACCCAAACTGGGTGGGGTCCAGTGTTTTAAGGTTGCCAACGTCTTTGTTTATAAGTTCCATGATAATACGTTCCATGGCCATGCAGATAAGGCTCATCAGACTGATGGGGCGGTAGTTCCCGGGATCCAAGTTGGATCCCCCCTTGTGGAGTGGGATAACTGTAGCTGTGCGCCACTCAGTGGGCATGAAGCCTGAGGTGAGGGTATGATTAAACATGACACTTAGGTGAGGTGCCAGTTCATTTTGTAGTTCATGTAGTACACAGCCCGGGATGTCGTCTTGTCCCATAGATGCTGTATTCATTATGGTTACGTACACTCTTAGCATTTCTGATAAAGTACGCATTTGAAATTCATTAGGGATACATACATTCTTAGCATTCTGAGAAAATATATGCAATTCATTATGGATACATACAATTTTAGCATTTGTGACAAACTATAAGTACTTCATTATGGACACGCAGCATTTCTGACAAACTATATGCAATTCATTATGTATACATAAACTCTTAGCATTTCTGACAAACTATGTATATGCAATTCATTATGGATACATACAATTTTAGCATTTGTGACAAACTATAAGTAATTTATTATGGACACACAGCATTTCTGTCAAATGATATGTAAATCATTATGGATACATACACTCTTAGCATTTCTGACAAACTATATGTAAATCATTATGGATACATACATTCTTAGCATTTCTGACAAACTATATGTAATTCATTATAGATACAGTCATAGTGATGCAGCAGTTAGCGTTGTCGCCTCACAGCAAGAGGTTCTCCGATTCAATTCTAGGCTGGAGCGCCTTCTGTGTGGAGTCTGCATGTCCTCCCCATGGTGGAGTGATGGTAAAGATATGCAGTTACGTGCGTGCGTGAATGGGTGTGCCTCCTTTGAAGGTTGGGTGTCAGGCTGGCATCTCGGCACCATAAAAATCCACTGCCAATCATTAGCAGATGGGAGTTCCACTGTGGCGACACCTAATCGGGAAAAGCAAAAGACTTTTTTTACACTCTTAGCATTTCTGATAAACAATATATAATTAATTATGGATACATACACTCTTAACATTTCTGACAAACTATATGTAATTCATTATGGATACATACACTCTTAACATTTCTGATAATCTATATGTAATTCATTATGGATACATTCACTCTTTGCATTTCTGACAAAACTATATGTAATTCATTATGGATACATGCACTTAGAATTTCTGACAAACTATATGCAATTCATTATGGATACATACACTCATAGCACATCTGATGAACTACATGTAATTCAGTATGAATACATACATTCTTAGTATTTCTGGCAACAATGTGTAATTCGTTATGGATACATACACTCGTAGCATTTCTGACAAACTATTTGTAATTTGTTATGGATACATACACTCATAGCATTTCTGACAAACTATATGAAATTCATTAGGGATACATACGCTCTTAGCATTTCTGCTAAACTATATATAATTCATTACGGATACATTCACTCTTAGCATTTCTGATAAAGTACGCATATGAAATTCATTAGGGATACATACACTCTTAGCATTTCTAACAAACTATATGTAATTCATTATGGATACATACACTCTTAGCATTTCTGACAAACTACATGTAATTCATTATGAATAAATACACTTAGCATTTCTGATAAAGTATATGTAATTCATTATAGATACATACACTCTTAGCATTTCTGATAAAGTACGCATTTGAAATTCATTAAATACATGCACTCTTAGCATTTCTGACAAACTATATGTAATTCATTATGGATACATACACTCTTAGAATTCTGACAAACTTTATGCAATTCTTAATGGATACAAACACTTTACAATTTCTGACAAACTACATGTAATTCTTTAAGGATACATACATTCTTAGCATTTCTGACAAACTACATCTAATTCATTATGGATACATACAGTGGTACAGCGGTAGCATTGTTGCCTCACAGCAAGAGGTTCTCCTGTTCGATTCTCGGCTGGAGTGCCTTCTGTGTGGAGTCTGCATGTCCTCCTTGTGGTCGAGTGGCCTCTGAAAGACATGCGTGAATGGGCGTGCCTTCGCTGGAGGTTGGGCGTTGGGCTGGCAACTCGGCACCATAAAAATCGACTGCCAATCATTAGCGGACTGGAGTTCCGCTGTGACGACCCCTAACCGGGAAAAGCTGAAAAGACAAACAACAACATTCTTAGCATTTCTGGAACACTATATATAATTTATTATGGATGTATACATTCTTAGCATTTTTGATAAACTATATGTAATTCATTATGGATACATACATTCTTACAATTTCTGTCAAACTATATGTAATTAATTATGGTTACTTACACTCTTAGCATTTCTGATAAACTATATGTAATTTATTATGGATACATACACTCAGCATTTTTGACAAACTATATGTAATTCATTATGGATTCATACACTCTTACCATTTCTGATAAATTATATGCAATTCATTATGGATGCATACGCTGTTAGCATTTCTGATAAACTATATGTAATTCATTATGGATACATAAATTTTTACCATTTCTGACAAACTATATGTAATTCATTATGGATACATACACTCGTAGCATTTCTGATAAAGTATATGCAATTCAATATGGATACATACACTCTTAACATTTCTGATAAAGTACGCATTTGAAATTCATTACGGATACATACACTCTTAGCATTTCTGACAAACTATATGTTATTCATTATAGATACACTCAGCATTTCTGACAAACTATATGCAATTCATTATGAATACATAAACTCAGCATTTCTGAACTACATGTAATTCATTATGAATACATACATTCTTAGCATTTCCGGCAAACTATATATAATTTGTTATGGATACATACACTTGTAGCATTTCTGACATACTATATGCAATCCATTAGGGATACATACACTCTTAGCATTTTTGCTAAACTATATATAATTTATTATGGATACATACATTCTTAGCATTTCTGATAAAGTACACATATGAAATTCATTAGGGATACATACACTTATAGCATTTCTGACAAACTATATGTAATTCATTATGGATACATACACTCTTAGCATTTCTGACAAACTACATGTAATTCATTATGGATAAATACACTCAGCATTTCTGATAAAGTATATGCAATTCATTATGGATACATACACTCTTAGCATTTCTGATAAAGTACACATTTGAAATTCATTAGGGATACATACACTTATAGCATTTCTGACAAACTATATGTAATTCATTATGGATACATACACTCTTAGCATTTCTGACAAACTACATGTAATTCATTATGGATAAATACACTCAGCATTTCTGATAAACTATATGTAATTCATTATGGATACATACACTCTTAGCATTTTTGACAAACTATATGTAATTCATTATGGATGCATACACTCTTAACATTTCTGATAAACTATACGTAATTGATTATGGATACATACACTCGTAGCATTTCTGGCAAAATATATGTAATTCATTATGGATACATACACTCTTAGCATTTCTGACAAACTATATGTAATTTATTAAGGACACATACACTCTTAGCATTTCTGACAAACTATATGTAATTCATTAAGGACACATACACTCTTACCATTTCTGATAAACTATATGTAATTCATTATGGATACATACACTCGTAGCATTTCTGGCAAAATATATGTAATTCATTATGGATACATACACTCTTAGCATTTCTGACAAACTGTATGTAATTCATTATGGATACATACATTTTTAGCATTTCTGACAAACTATATGTAATTAATTATGGATACATACACTCTTAGCATTTCTGATAAACTATATGTAATTCATTATGGATACATACACTCTTAGCATTTCTGACAAACTATATGTTATTCATTATGGATGCATACACTGTTAGCATTTCTGATAAAGTACGCATATGAAATTCATTAGGGATACATACACTCTTAGCATTTCTGAGAAACTATATGTTATTCATTATTGATATATACTCTCTTACCATTTCTGACAAACAATATGCAATTCATTATGTATACATACACTCTTAGTATTTCTGACAACTATATTTAATTCATTATGTATCTGCATGTCCTCCCCGCGGTTGGGTGGGCGTTCGAAAGACATGCGTAAATGGGCGTGAAAGGTTGAACATCGAGCTGGCACCTTGGCGTTCGTGAAAGTCTACTGCCAATCATTAGCGGATCGGAGTTCTGCTGTGGCGACCCTTAACCGGGAAAAGCCGAAAGACAACAACATGTATCCATACACTCAGCATTTTTGACAAAGTATATGTAATTCATTATGGATACTTACACTCTTAGCATTTCTGGTAAACTATCTGTAATTCATGATGGATACATACACTCATAGCATTTTTGACAAACTATATGTAATTCATTATGGATACATACGCTCTTCGCATTTCTGACAAACTATATGTAATTTGTTATGGATACATACATTTTTAGCATTTCTGATAAACTATATGTTATTTATTATGGATACATACACTCTTAACATTTCTGATAAAGTATGCATATGAAATTCATTAGGGATAGATACACTATTAGCATTTCTGACACACTATATGTAATTCATTCTGGATACATACACTTAGCATTTCTGATAAACTATATGCAATTCATTATGGATACATACACTCAGCATTTCTGATAAACTATATGTAATTCATTATGGATGCTTACAATCTTAGCATTTCTGATAAACTATATGTAATTCATTGTGGATACATACACTCAGCATTTCTGACAAACTATATGTAATTCATTATGGATACATACACTGTAAGCATTTCTGGCAAACTATATGTAATTCATTATGGATACATACACTCTTAGCATTTCTGATAAACTGAATGTAATTCATTATAGATGCTTACACCCTTAGCATTTCTTATAACCTATATGTAATTTATTATGGATACATACACTCAGTATTTCTGACAAACTATATGTAATTCATTATGGATACATACACTTTTATCATTTCTGACAAACTATATGTAATTCATTATGGATACATACACCCTTAGCATTTCGGACAAACTACGTATATGCAATTAATTATGGATACATACACTCTTAGCATTTCTGACAAACTATATGTAATTCATTATGGATACATACACTCTTAGCATTTCTGACAAACTATATGTAATTAATTATGGATACATACACTCTTAGCATTTCTGATAAACTATATGTAATTCATTATGGATACATACATACATACTTAGCATTTCTGACAAACTATATGTAATTAATTATGGATACATACATACTTAGCATTTCTGACAAACTATATGTAATTCATTATGGATACAACCGCAGTGGTGCAGCAGTTAGCGTTATCACCTCACAGCAAGAGGTTCTCCCATTCGATTCTCACCTGGAGCGACTTTTGGGTGGAGTCTGCATGTCCTCCCCGTGGTGGAGTGATGTTAGAGATATGCAGGTAGGTGCGTGCGTGAATGGGTGTGCCTTCCTTGAAGGTTGGGCGTCAGGCTGGCATCTCGGCACCGTAAAAATCCACTGCCAATCATTAGTGGATGGGAGTTCTGCTGTTGCGACCCCTAATAGGGAAAATCCAAAAGACTTTTTTTACACTCTTAGCATTTCTGATAAACAATATGTAATTCATTATGGATGCATACATTCTTAACATTTCTAATAAACTACATATTTGCAATTCATTATGGATACATACTCTCTTAACATTTCTGATAAACTATATGTAATTCATTATAGATACATACACTCTTAGCATTTCTGATGAACTACGTGTAATTCATTATGAATATATACATTCTTAGCATTTCTGGCAAACTATATGTAATTCGTTATGGATACATACACTCGTAGCATTTCTGACAAACTATATGAAATTCATTAGGGATACATACACTCTTAGCATTTCTGCTAAACTATATATAATTCATTACGGAAACATACACTCTTAGCATTTCTGATAAAATATGCATATGAAATTCATTAGGGATACATATACTCTTAGCATTTCTGACAAACTGTATGTAATTCATTATGGATACATACACTCTTAGCATTTCTGACAAACTACATGTAATTCATTATGGATAAATACACTCTTAGCATTTCTGAGAAATTATATGTAATTCATTATGGATACATACACTTAGCATTTCTTATAAACTACATGTAATTCATTATGGATACATACACTCTTAGCATTTCTGATAAACTATATGTAATTCATTATGGATACATACATACATACTTAGCATTTCTGACAAACTATATGTAATTCATTATGGACACATACACTCTTACCATTTCTGATAAAGTATATGTAATTCATTATGGTTACATACACTTTTAGCATTTCTGATAAACTATATGTAATTCATTATGGATGCATACACTCTTAGCATTTCTGAGACACTATATGTAATTCATTATGGATACATACACTCTTAGCATTTCTGAGAAACTATATGTAATTCATTATGGTTACATGCACTCTTAGCATTTCTGATAAACTATATGTAATTCATTATGGATGCATACACTCTTAGCATTTCTGAGACACTATATGTAATTCATTATGGTTACATACACTGTTAGCATTTCTGATAAACTGTATGTAATTCATTATGGATACATACATTCTTAGCATTTCTGACAAACTACGTGTAATTCATTATGGATACATACACTGTTAGCATTTCTTTTAAACTATATGTAATTCATTATGGATGCATACACTGTTAGCATTTCTGATAAACTATATGTAATTCATTATGGATACATACACTCTTAGTGTTTCTGACAAACTAGGTATATGCAATTCATTATGGATACATATACTCTTAGCATTTCTGACAAACTGTATGTAATTCATTATGGATACATACACTGTTAGCATTTCTGACAAACTACATGTAATTGATTATGGATACATGCATTCTTAGCATTTCTGACAAACTATATGTAATTTCTATGGATACATACACTCTTAGCATTTCTGATAAAATATATGTAATTCATTATGGATACAACCACTGTTAGCATTTCTGATAAACTATGTGTATGCAATTTATTATGGATATATACACTCTTAGCATTTCTGACAAACTATACGGAATTCATTATGGATACATACTCTCTTAGCATTTCTGACAAACTATATGCAATTCATTATGGATACATACACTCTTAGCATTTCTGAAAAACTATATACAATGCATTATGGATACATATACTCTTAGCATTTCTGACAAACTATATGCAATTCATTATGGATACATGCATCTTAGCATTAGTGATAAACTATATGTAATTCATTATGGATACATACACTCAGCATTTCGGGCATTTCTGACAAACTGTATGTAATTCCTTATGGGTGCATACACTCAGCATTTCTGACAAACTATATAGGTTCATTGGTTGGTACTAGGCTATTGGCCCTTGGGCCTATACAAGCCTAGCCAAAAAAACATTGAGAAACATAGTGCAGTTTCCCAGCAACACTGTCCAGATAAGTGACTTTCCCAAAGTTACACAATAAGCAACTGGAAGCTCAGGGAATCAAACCCTGGACCATAACAGTTTATTAACTGCTTACACCCTTAATCATTTGTGCTATCTGTCAAACTTATGCAATTCATTATGGATACATACACTCTTAGCATTTCTGACAAACTATAGCAATTCCTTATGGATACATACACTCTTAGCATTTCTGAAAACTATATGCAATTACTTATGGATCCATACACTCTTAGCATTTCTGATAAACAATATGTAATTCATTATGGATGCATACACTCTTAGCATTTCTGACAAACTTTATGTAATTCATTATGGATACATACACTCAGCATTTCTGACAAACTACATGTAATTCATTATGGATACATACACTTTTATTATTTCTGACTATATGTAATTCATTAGGGATATATGCACTGTTAGCATTTCTGACAAACTATATGTAATTCGTTATGGATAGACACATAGCATTTCTGACAAACTATATGTATTTCATTATGGATACATACACTCTTAGGATTTCTGATAAACTACATGTATTTCATTATGGATACATACATTCTTAGCATTTCTGGCAAACAGTTCTGACAAACTATATGTAATTCATTATGGATATATACACTATTAGCATTTCTCACTAACAATATATAATTCATTATGGATGCATACATTTTTTAGCATTTCTTACAAACTATATGTAATTCATTATGGATACATACACTCTTAACATTTCTGATAAACTATGTAATTAATTATGGATATATACACTCAGCATTTCTGATAAACTATATGTTATTCATTTTGGATACATACACTCAGTATTTCTGATAAAGTACATATATGAAATTTATTTGTGATACATTCATTCTTAGCATTTTTGACAAACTTTATGTAATTCATTATGGATACATACACTCAGCATTTCTGATAAAGTTTATGTAATTTATTATGGATACAACCACTGTTAGCATTTCTGATAAACTACGTATATGCAATTCATTATGGATACATACACTCTTAGCATTTCTGACAAACTACATGTAATTCATTATGGATACATACATTCTTAGCATTTGTGATAACTGCATGAAATTCATTATGGATACATACACTCTTAGCATTTCTGACAAACTATACGTAATTCATTATGGATACATACACTCTTAGCATTTCTGAGAAACTATATGTAATTCATTATGGATACATACACATACTTAGCATTTCTGACAAACTATATGTAATTCATTATGGACACATACACTCTTACCATTTCTGATAAAGTATATGTAATTCATTATGGTTACATACACTTTTAGCATTTCTGATAAACTATATGTAATTCATTATGGATGCATACACTCTTAGCATTTCTGAGACACTATATGTAATTCATTATGGATACATACACTCTTAGCATTTCTGAGAAACTATATGTAATTTATTATGGTTACATACACTCTTAGCATTTCTGATAAACTATATGTAATTCATTATGGATGCATACACTCTTAGCATTTCTGAGACACTATATGTAATTCATTATGGTTACATACACTGTTAGCATTTCTGATAAACTGTATGTAATTCATTATGGATACATACATTCTTAGCATTTCTGACAAACTACGTGTAATTCATTATGGATACATACACTGTTAGCATTTCTTTTAAACTATATGTAATTCATTATGGATGCATACACTGTTAGCATTTCTGATAAACTATATGTAATTCATTATGGATACATACACTCTTAGTGTTTCTGACAAACTAGGTATATGCAATTCATTATGGATACATATACTCTTAGCATTTCTGACAAACTGTATGTAATTCATTATGGATACATACACTGTTAGCATTTCTGACAAACTACATGTAATTGATTATGGATACATGCATTCTTAGCATTTCTGACAAACTATATGTAATTTCTATGGATACATACACTCTTAGCATTTCTGATAAAATATATGTAATTCATTATGGATACAACCACTGTTAGCATTTCTGATAAACTATGTGTATGCAATTTATTATGGATATATACACTCTTAGCATTTCTGACAAACTATACGGAATTCATTATGGATACATACTCTCTTAGCATTTCTGACAAACTATATGCAATTCATTATGGATACATACACTCTTAGCATTTCTGAAAACTATATACAATGCATTATGGATACATATACTCTTAGCATTTCTGACAAACTATATGCAATTCATTATGGATACATGCATCTTAGCATTAGTGATAAACTATATGTAATTCATTATGGATACATACACTCAGCATTTCGGGCATTTCTGACAAACTGTATGTAATTCCTTATGGGTGCATACACTCAGCATTTCTGACAAACTATATAGGTTCATTGGTTGGTACTAGGCTATTGGCCCTTGGGCCTATACAAGCCTAGCCAAAAAAACATTGAGAAACATAGTGCAGTTTCCCAGCAACACTGTCCAGATAAGTGACTTTCCCAAAGTTACACAATAAGCAACTGGAAGCTCAGGGAATCAAACCCTGGACCATAACAGTTTATTAACTGCTTACACCCTTAATCATTTGTGCTATCTGTCAAACTTATGCAATTCATTATGGATACATACACTCTTAGCATTTCTGACAAACTATAGCAATTCCTTATGGATACATACACTCTTAGCATTTCTGAAAAACTATATGCAATTACTTATGGATCCATACACTCTTAGCATTTCTGATAAACAATATGTAATTCATTATGGATGCATACACTCTTAGCATTTCTGACAAACTTTATGTAATTCATTATGGATACATACACTCAGCATTTCTGACAAACTACATGTAATTCATTATGGATACATACACTTTTATTATTTCTGACTATATGTAATTCATTAGGGATATATGCACTGTTAGCATTTCTGACAAACTATATGTAATTCGTTATGGATAGACACATAGCATTTCTGACAAACTATATGTATTTCATTATGGATACATACACTCTTAGGATTTCTGATAAACTACATGTATTTCATTATGGATACATACATTCTTAGCATTTCTGGCAAACAGTTCTGACAAACTATATGTAATTCATTATGGATATATACACTATTAGCATTTCTCACTAACAATATATAATTCATTATGGATGCATACATTTTTTAGCATTTCTTACAAACTATATGTAATTCATTATGGATACATACACTCTTAACATTTCTGATAAACTATGTAATTAATTATGGATATATACACTCAGCATTTCTGATAAACTATATGTTATTCATTTTGGATACATACACTCAGTATTTCTGATAAAGTACATATATGAAATTTATTTGTGATACATTCATTCTTAGCATTTTGACAAACTTTATGTAATTCATTATGGATACATACACTCAGCATTTCTGATAAAGTTTATGTAATTTATTATGGATACAACCACTGTTAGCATTTCTGATAAACTACGTATATGCAATTCATTATGGATACATACACTCTTAGCATTTCTGACAAACTACATGTAATTCATTATGGATACATACATTCTTAGCATTTGTGATAACTGCATGAAATTCATTATGGATACATACACTCTTAGCATTTCTGACAAACTATACGTAATTCATTATGGATACATACACTCTTAGCATTTCTGAGAAACTATATGTAATTCATTATGGATACATACATACATACTTAGCATTTCTGACAAACTATATGTAATTCATTATGGACACATACACTCTTACCATTTCTGATAAAGTATATGTAATTCATTATGGATACATACACTCAGCATTTCGGGCATTTCTGACAAACTGTATGTAATTCCTTATGGGTGCATACACTCAGCATTTCTGACAAACTATATAGGTTCATTGGTTGGTACTAGGCTATTGGCCCTTGGGCCTATACAAGCCTAGCCAAAAAAACATTGAGAAACATAGTGCAGTTTCCCAGCAACACTGTCCAGATAAGTGACTTTCCCAAAGTTACACAATAAGCAACTGGAAGCTCAGGGAATCAAACCCTGGACCATAACAGTTTATTAACTGCTTACACCCTTAATCATTTGTGCTATCTGTCAAACTTATGCAATTCATTATAGATACATACACTCTTAGCATTTCTGATGAACTACGTGTAATTCATTATGAATATATACATTCTTAGCATTTCTGGCAAACTATATGTAATTCGTTATGGATACATACACTCGTAGCATTTCTGACAAACTATATGAAATTCATTAGGGATACATACACTCTTAGCATTTCTGCTAAACTATATATAATTCATTACGGAAACATACACTCTTAGCATTTCTGATAAAATATGCATATGAAATTCATTAGGGATACATATACTCTTAGCATTTCTGACAAACTGTATGTAATTCATTATGGATACATACACTCTTAGCATTTCTGACAAACTACATGTAATTCATTATGGATAAATACACTCTTAGCATTTCTGAGAAATTATATGTAATTCATTATGGATACATACACTTAGCATTTCTTATAAACTACATGTAATTCATTATGGATACATACACTCTTAGCATTTCTGATAACCTATATGTAATTCATTATGGATACATACATACATACTTAGCATTTCTGACAAACTATATGTAATTCATTATGGACACATACACTCTTACCATTTCTGATAAAGTATATGTAATTCATTATGGTTACATACACTTTTAGCATTTCTGATAAACTATATGTAATTCATTATGGATGCATACACTCTTAGCATTTCTGAGACACTATATGTAATTCATTATGGATACATACACTCTTAGCATTTCTGAGAAACTATATGTAATTCATTATGGTTACATGCACTCTTAGCATTTCTGATAAACTATATGTAATTCATTATGGATGCATACACTCTTAGCATTTCTGAGACACTATATGTAATTCATTATGGTTACATACACTGTTAGCATTTCTGATAAACTGTATGTAATTCATTATGGATACATACATTCTTAGCATTTCTGACAAACTACGTGTAATTCATTATGGATACATACACTGTTAGCATTTCTTTTAAACTATATGTAATTCATTATGGATGCATACACTGTTAGCATTTCTGATAAACTATATGTAATTCATTATGGATACATACACTCTTAGTGTTTCTGACAAACTAGGTATATGCAATTCATTATGGATACATATACTCTTAGCATTTCTGACAAACTGTATGTAATTCATTATGGATACATACACTGTTAGCATTTCTGACAAACTACATGTAATTGATTATGGATACATGCATTCTTAGCATTTCTGACAAACTATATGTAATTTCTATGGATACATACACTCAGCATTTCTGATAAAGTTTATGTAATTTATTATGGATACAACCACTGTTAGCATTTCTGATAAACTACGTATATGCAATTCATTATGGATACATACACTCTTAGCATTTCTGACAAACTACATGTAATTCATTATGGATACATACATTCTTAGCATTTGTGATAACTGCATGAAATTCATTATGGATACATACACTCTTAGCATTTCTGACAAACTATACGTAATTCATTATGGATACATACACTCTTAGCATTTCTGAGAAACTATATGTAATTCATTATGGATACATACATACATACTTAGCATTTCTGACAAACTATATGTAATTCATTATGGACACATACACTCTTACCATTTCTGATAAAGTATATGTAATTCATTATGGTTACATACACTTTTAGCATTTCTGATAAACTATATGTAATTCATTATGGATGCATACACTCTTAGCATTTCTGAGACACTATATGTAATTCATTATGGATACATACACTCTTAGCATTTCTGAGAAACTATATGTAATTTATTATGGTTACATACACTCTTAGCATTTCTGATAAACTATATGTAATTCATTATGGATGCATACACTCTTAGCATTTCTGAGACACTATATGTAATTCATTATGGTTACATACACTGTTAGCATTTCTGATAAACTGTATGTAATTCATTATGGATACATACATTCTTAGCATTTCTGACAAACTACGGTAATTCATTATGGATACATACACTGTTAGCATTTCTTTTAAACTATATGTAATTCATTATGGATGCATACACTGTTAGCATTTCTGATAAACTATATGTAATTCATTATGGATACATACACTCTTAGTGTTTCTGACAAACTAGGTATATGCAATTCATTATGGATACATATACTCTTAGCATTTCTGACAAACTGTATGTAATTCATTATGGATACATACACTGTTAGCATTTCTGACAAACTACATGTAATTGATTATGGATACATGCATTCTTAGCATTTCTGACAAACTATATGTAATTTCTATGGATACATACACTCTTAGCATTTCTGATAAAATATATGTAATTCATTATGGATACAACCACTGTTAGCATTTCTGATAAACTATGTGTATGCAATTTATTATGGATATATACACTCTTAGCATTTCTGACAAACTATACGGAATTCATTATGGATACATACTCTCTTAGCATTTCTGACAAACTATATGCAATTCATTATGGATACATACACTCTTAGCATTTCTGAAAAACTATATACAATGCATTATGGATACATATACTCTTAGCATTTCTGACAAACTATATGCAATTCATTATGGATACATGCATCTTAGCATTAGTGATAAACTATATGTAATTCATTATGGATACATACACTCAGCATTTCGGGCATTTCTGACAAACTGTATGTAATTCCTTATGGGTGCATACACTCAGCATTTCTGACAAACTATATAGGTTCATTGGTTGGTACTAGGCTATTGGCCCTTGGGCCTTTACAAGCCTAGCCAAAAAAAACATTGAGAAACATAATGCAGTTTCCCAGCAACACTGTCCAGATAAGTGACTTTCCCAAAGTTACACAATAAGCAACTGGAAGCTCAGGGAATCAAACCCTGGACCATAACAGTTTATTAACTGCTTACACCCTTAATCATTTGTGCTATCTGTCAAACTTATGCAATTCATTATGGATACATACACTCTTAGCATTTCTGACAAACTATATATAATTCATTATGGATACATACACTCTTAGCATTTCTGACAAACTATAGCAATTCCTTATGGATACATACACTCTTAGCATTTCTGAAAAACTATATGCAATTACTTATGGATCCATACACTCTTAGCATTTCTGATAAACAATATGTAATTCATTATGGATGCATACACTCTTAGCATTTCTGACAAACTTTATGTAATTCATTATGGATACATACACTCAGCATTTCTGACAAACTACATGTAATTCATTATGGATACATACACTTTTATTATTTCTGACTATATGTAATTCATTAGGGATATATGCACTGTTAGCATTTCTGACAAACTATATGTAATTCGTTATGGATAGACACATAGCATTTCTGACAAACTATATGTATTTCATTATGGATACATACACTCTTAGGATTTCTGATAAACTACATGTATTTCATTATGGATACATACATTCTTAGCATTTCTGGCAAACAGTTCTGACAAACTATATGTAATTCATTATGGATACATACACTCTTAGCATTTCTCACTAACAATATATAATTCATTATGGATGCATACATTTTTTAGCATTTCTTACAAACTATATGTAATTCATTATGGATACATACACTCTTAACATTTCTGATAAACTATGTAATTAATTATGGATATATACACTCAGCATTTCTGATAAACTATATGTTATTCATTTTGGATACATACACTCAGTATTTCTGATAAAGTACATATATGAAATTTATTTGTGATACATACATTCTTAGCATTTTTGACAAACTTTATGTAATTCATTATGGATACATACACTCAGCATTTCTGATAAAGTTTATGTAATTTATTATGGATACAACCACTGTTAGCATTTCTGATAAACTACGTATATGCAATTCATTATGGATACATACACTCTTAGCATTTCTGACAAACTATATGTAATTCATTATGGATACATACATTCTTAGCATTTGTGATAACTGCATGAAATTCATTATGGATACATACACTCTTAGCATTTCTGACAAACTATACGTAATTCATTATGGATACATACACTCAGCATTTCTGGCATTTCTGACAAACTATATGTAATTCATTATGGATACATACACTCTTAGGATCTCTGACAAACTATATAGGTTCATAGGTTCATTTGTGGGTACTAGGCTATCGGCCCTAGGGCCTATACAAGCCTAGCCAAACAAAACATTGAGGAAACTAGTCCAGCTTCTCAAGAACACTGTCCAGATAAGTGACTTTCCCAAAGTTACACAATAAGCAACTGGAAGCTAAGGTAATCAAACCCTGGACCATAACAGTTTATTACCTGCTTACACCCTTAATCATCTGCGCTGACAAACCTATGCAATTCATTATGGATACATACACTCTTAGCATTTCTGACAAACTATATGTAATTCATTATGGATACATACACTCTTAGCACTTATGACAAACTATAGCATTTCCTTATGGATACATACACTCTTTGCGTTTCTGATAAACTATATGTAATTCATTATGGATACATACACTCTTAGCATTTCTGATAAACTATATGTAATTCATTATGGATACATACACTCTTAGTGTTTCTGACAAACTAGGTATATGCAATTCATTATGGATGCATACACTCTTAGCATTTCTGATAAACTATATGGAATTCATTATGGATACATTACACTCCTTAGCATTTCTGACAACATACGCATATGCAATTCATTAAGGATACATACACTCTTAACATTTCTGACAAATTATATGTAATTCATTATGGATACATACACTCTTAGCATTTCTGACAAACTGCGTATAATTCATTATGGATATATACATTCTTAGCATTTCTGACAAACTATATGGATACATTTACCCTTTGCATTTCTGACAAAGTATATGTAATTCATTATGGATACATAAATTCTTAGCATTTGTGATAACTGCATGGAATTCATTATGGATACATACACTCTAAGCATTTCTGATAAACTATATGTAATTCATTATGGATACATACACTCAGCATTTCTCACTAACAATATATAATTCATTATGGATGCATACATTTTTTAGCATTTCTTACAAACTATATGTAATTCATTATGGATACATACACTCAACATTTCTGATAAACTATATGTAATTAATTATGGATATATACACAGCATTTCTGACAAACTATATGTTATTCATTATGGATACATACACTCTTAGTATTTCTGATAAAGTACGTATAGAAATTTATTTGCGATACATACATTCTTAGCATTTTTGACAAACTATATGTAATTCATTATGGATACATACACTCAGCATTTCTGATAAAGTATATGTAATTCATTATGGATACAACCACTGTTAGCATTTCTGATAAACTACGTATATGCAATTCATTATGGATACATACACTCTTAGCATTTCTGACAAACTATATGTAATTCATTATGGATACATACATTCTTAGCATTTGTGATAACTGCATGGAATTCATTATGGATACATACACTCTTAGCATTTCTGACAAACTATATGTAATTCATTATGGATACATACACTCAGCATTTCTGGCATTTCTGACAAACTGTATGTAATTCATTATGGATACATACACTCTTAGCATTTCTGACAAACTATATAGGTTCATAGGTTCATTTGTGGGTACTAGGCTATCGGCCCTAGGGCCTATACAAGCCTAGCCAAACAAAACATTGAGGAAACTAGTCCAGCTTCTCAAGAACACTGTCCAGATAAGTGACTTTCCCAAAGTTACACAATAAGCAACTGGAAGCTAAGGTAATCAATCCCTGGACCATAACAGTTTATTACCTGCTTACACCCTTAATCATCTGTGCTAACTGACAAACTTATGCAATTCATTATGGATACATACACTCTTAGCATTTCTGATAAACTATATGTAATTCATTATGGATACATACACTCTTAGCACTTATGACAAACTATAGCATTTCCTTATGGATACATACACTCTTTGTGTTTCTGATAAACTATATGTAATTCATTATGGATACATGCATTCTTAGCATTTCTGACAAACTATATGTAATTCTTATGGATACATACACTCTTAGCATTTCTGATAAAATATATGTAATTCATTATGGATACAACCACTGTTAGCATTTCTGATAAACTATGTGTATGCAATTTATTATGGATATATACACTCTTAGCATTTCTGACAAACTATACGGAATTCATTATGGATACATACTCTCTTAGCATTTCTGACAAACTATATGCAATTCATTATGGATACATACACTCTTAGCATTTCTGAAAAACTATATACAATGCATTATGGATACATATACTCTTAGCATTTCTGACAAACTATATTCAATTTATTATGGATACATGCATCTTAGCATTAGTGATAAACTATATGTAATTCATTATGGATACATACACTCAGCATTTTGGGCATTTCTGACAAACTGTATGTAATTCCTTATGGGTGCATACACTCAGCATTTCTGACAAACTATATAGGTTCATAGGTTCATTGGTTGGTACTAGGCTATTGGCCCTTGGGCCTATACAAGCCTAGCCAAAAAAAAAACATTGAGAAACATAGTGCAGTTTCCCAGCAACACTGTCCAGATAAGTGACTTTCCCAAAGTTACACAATAAGCAACTGGAAGCTTAGGGAATCAAACCCTGGACCATAACAGTTTATTAACTGCTTACACCCTTAATCATTTGTGCTATCTGTCAAACTTATGCAATTCATTATGGATACATACACTCTTAGCATTTCTGACAAACTATATATAATTCATTATGGATACATACACTCTTAGCATTTCTGACAAACTATAGCAATTCCTTATGGATACAAACACTCTTAGCATTTCTGAAAAACTATATGCAATTACTTATGGATCCATACACTCTTAGCATTTCTGATAAACAATATGTAATTCATTATGGATGCATACACTCTTAGCATTTCTGACAAACTTTATGTAATTCATTATGGATACATACACTCTTAGCATTTCTGACAAACTACATGTAATTCATTATGGATACATACACTTTTATTATTTCTGACTATATGTAATTCATTAGGGATATATACACTGTTAGCATTTCTGACAAACTATATGTAATTCGTTATGGATAGACACATAGCATTTCTGACAAACTATATGTATTTCATTATGGATACATACACTCTTAGGATTTCTGATAAACTACATGTATTTCATTATGGATACATACATTCTTAGCATTTCTGGCAAACAGTTCTGACAAACTATATGTAATTCATTATGGATACATACACTCTTAGCATTTCTGACAAACTATATGTAATTCATTATGGATACATACACTCTTAGCATTTATGACAAACTATAGCATTTCCTTATGGATACATACACTCTTTGCGTTTCTGATAAACTGTATGTAATTCATTATGGATACATACACGCTTAGCATTTCTGATAAACTATATGTAATTCATTATGGATACATACACTCTTAGTGTTTCTGACAAACTAGGTATATGCAATTCATTATGGATAGATACACTCTTAGCATTTCTGATAAACTATATGGAATTCATTATGGATACATTACACTCCTTAGCATTTCTGTCAACATACGCATATGCAATTCATTAAGGATACATACACTCTTAACATTTCTGTCAAATTATATGTAATTCATTATGGATACATACACTCTTAGCATTTCTGACAAACTGCGTATAATTCATTATGCATATATACATTCTTAGCATTTCTGACAAACTATATGTAATTCATTATGGATACATTTACTCTTTGCATTTCTGACAAAGTATATGTAATTCATTATGGACACATACATTCTTAGCATTTGTGATAACGGCATGGAATTCATTATGGATACATACACTCTAAGCATTTCTGATAAACTATATGTAATTCATTATGGATACATACACTCAGCATTTCTCACTAACAATATATAATTCATTATGGATGCATACATTTTTTAGCATTTCTTACAAACTATATGTAATTCATTATGGATACATACACTCAACATTTCTGATAAACTATATGTAATTAATTATGGATATATACACAGCATTTCTGACAAACTATATGTTATTCATTATGGATACATACACTCTTAGTATTTCTGACAAACTATATGAAATTTATTATGGATACATACATTCTTAGCATTTTTGACAAACTATATGTAATTCATTATGGATACATACACTCAGCATTTCTGATAAAGTATATGTAATTCATTATGGATACATACACTCTTAGCATTTCTGACAAACTATATGTAATTCATTATGGATACATACATTCATAGCATTTCTGACAAACTATATGTAATTCATTATGGATACATACACTCTTAGCATTTCTGACAAACTATATGTAATTCATTATGGATACATACACTCTTAGCATTTCTGACAAACTACATGTAATTCATTATGGATAAATACACTCAGCATTTCTGATAAACTATATGTAATTCATTATGGATACATACACTCTTAGCATTTTTGACAAACTATATGTAATTCATTATGGATGCATACACTCTTAACATTTCTGATAAACTATACGTAATTGATTATGGATACATACACTCGTAGCATTTCTGGCAAAATATATGTAATTCATTATGGATACATACACTTTTAGCATTTCTGACAAACTATATGTAATTCATTCTGGACACATACACTCTTAGCATTTCTGACAAACTATATGTAATTCATTAAGGACACATACACTCTTACCATTTCTGATAAACTATATGTAATTCATTATGGATACATACACTCGTAGCATTTCTGGCAAAATATATGTAATTCATTATGGATACATACACTCTTAGCATTTCTGACAAACTGTATGTAATTCATTATGGATACATACATTTTTAGCATTTCTGACAAACTATATGTAATTAATTATGGATACATACACTCTTAGCATTTCTGGTAAACTATATGTAATTCATTATGGATACATACACTCTTAGCATTTCTGACAAACTATATGTTATTCATTATGGATGCATACACTGTTAGCATTTCTGATAAACTATATGAAATTCATTAGGGATACATACACTCTTAGCATTTCTGAGAAACTATATGTTATTCATTATTGATATATACTCTCTTACCATTTCTGACAAACAATATGCAATTCATTATGCATACATACACTCTTAGTATTTCTGACAACTATATTTAATTCATTA
Organism: Protopterus annectens; assembly: GCF_019279795.1. Lineage (NCBI taxonomy): Eukaryota > Metazoa > Chordata > Ceratodontiformes > Protopteridae > Protopterus > Protopterus annectens. Next base: position 15,672,911 of record NC_056749.1, on the reverse strand, counting down.
TGTATCTGCATGTCCTCCCCGCGGTTGGGTGGGCATTCGAAAGACATGCATGAAAGGTTGAACATCGAGCTGGCACCTTGGCGTTAGAAAGTCTACTGCCAATCATTAGCGGATCGGAGTTCTGCTGTGGCCCTTAACCGAAAAGCCGAAGACAACAACATGTATCCATACACTCAGCATTTTGACAAAGTATATGTAATTCATTATGGCTACTTACACTCTTAGCATTTCTGGTAAACTATCTGTAATTCATGATGGATACATACACTCATAGCATTTTTGACAAACTATATGTAATTCATTATGGATACATACACTCTTAGCATTTCTGACAAACTATATGTAATTTGTTATGGATACATACATTTTTAGCATTTTTGATAAACTATATGTTATTTATTATGGATACATACACTCTTAACATTTTTGATAAAGTATGCATATGAAATTCATTAGGGATAGATACACTATTAGCATTTCTGACACACTATATGTAATTCATTCTGGATACATACACTTAGCATTTCTGATAAACTATATGCAATTCATTATGGATACATACACTCAGCATTTCTGATAAACTATATGTAATTCATTATGGATGCTTACAATCTTAGCATTTCTGATAAACTATATGTAATTCATTGTGGATACATACACTCAGCATTTCTGACAAACTATATGTAATTCATTATGGATACATACACTCTTAGCATTTCTGATAAACTGAATGTAATTCATTATAGATGCTTACACCCTTAGCATTTCTTATAACCTATATGTAATTTATTATGGATACATACACTCAGTATTTCTGACAAACTATAAGTAATTCATTATGGACACAAACTCAGCATTTCTGACAAACTATATGCAATTCATTATGTATACATAAACTCTTAGCAATTCTGACAAACTATATGTAGTTCATTATGGATACATACACCCTTAGCATTTCGGACAAACTACGTATATGCAATTAATTATGGATACATACACTCTTAGCATTTCTGACAAACTATATGTAATTCATTATGGATACATACACTCTTAGCATTTCTGACAAACTATATGTAATTCATTATGGATACATACACTCTTAGCATTTCTGACAAACTATATGTAATTCATTATGGATACATACACTCTTAGCATTTCTGACAAACTATATGTAATTCATTATGGATACATACACCCTTAGCATTTCGGACAAACTATATGTAATTCATTATGGATACATACACTCTTAGCATTTCTGACAAACTATATGTAATTCATTATGGATACATACACTCTTAGCATTTCTGACAAACTATATGTAATTCATTATGGATACATACACTCTTAGCATTTCTGACAAACTATATGTAATTCATTATGGATACATACACCCTTAGCATTTCGGACAAACTACGTATATGCAATTCATTATGGATACATACACTCTTAGCATTTCTGACAAACTATATGTAATTAATTATGGATACATACACTCTTAGCATTTCTGACAAACTATATGTAATTCATTATGGATACATACACTCTTAGCATTTCTGACAAACTATATGTAATTCATTATGGATACATACACTCTTAGCATTTCTGACAAACTATATGTAATTCATTATGGATGCATACACTCTTAGCATTTCTGACAAACTATATGTAATTAATTATGGATACATACATACTTAGCATTTCTGACAAACTATATGTAATTCATTATGGATACATACACCCTTAGCATTTCGGACAAACTATATGTAATTCATTATGGATACATACACTCTTAGCATTTCTGACAAACTATATGTAATTCATTATGGATACATACACTCTTAGCATTTCTGATAAACAATATATAATTAATTATGGATACATACATTCTTAACATTTCTGACAAACTATATATAATTCATTATGGATAAATACACTCAGCATTTCTGACAAACTATATGTAATTCATTATGGATACGTACACTCTTAGCATTTCTGATGAACTGTATGTAATTCATTATGGATACATACACTCTTAGCATTTCTGACAAACTATATGTAATTCATTATGGATACATACACTCTTAGCATTTCTGACAAACTATATGTAATTCATTATGGATACATACACTCTTAGCATTTCTGACAAACTATATGTAATTCATTATGGATACATACACTCTTAGCATTTCTGATAATCTATATGTAATTCATTATGGATACATACACTCTTAGCATTTCTGACAAACTGTATGTAATTCATTATGGATACATACACTCTTAGCATTTCTGACAAACTATATGTAATTCATTATGGATACATACACTTAGCATTTCTGAGTAATTATATGTAATTCATTATGGATACATACACTCAGCATTTCTGACAAACTACATGTAATTCATTATGGATAAATACACTCTTAGCATTTCTGACAAACTATATGTAATTCATTATGGATACATACATTCTTAGCATTTCTGACAAACTATATGTAATTCATTATGGATACATACACTCTTACAATTTCTGACAAACTATATGTAATTCATTATGGATACATACACTTTTATCATTTCTGATAAACTATATGTAATTCATTATGGATACATACACTCTTAGCATTTCTGACAAACTATATGTAATTCATTATGGATACATACACTCTTAGCATTTCTGACAAACTATATGTAATTCATTATGGATACATACACTCTTAGGATTTCTGATAAACTACATGTAATTCATTATGGATACATACACTCTTAGCATTTCTGAGACAGTATATGTAATTCATTATGGATACATACACTCTTAGCTTTTCTGACAAACTATATGTAATTCATTATGGATACATACATTTTTAGCATTTCTGACAAACTATATGTAATTCGTTATGGATACATACAATCTTTTTGCATTTCTGACACACTATATGTAATTCATTATGGATACATACACTTTTATCATTTCTGATAAACTATAAGTAATTCATTATGGACACAAACTCAGCATTTCTGACAAACTATATGCAATTCATTATGTATACATAAACTCTTAGCAATTCTGACAAAATATATGTAATTCATTATGGATACATACACTCTTAGCATTTCTGACAAACTACATGTAATTGATTATGGATACATACATTCTTAGCATTTCTGACAAACTATATGTAATTCATTATGGATACATACACTCTTAGCATTTCTGATAAAATATATGTAATTCATTATGGATACAACCACTGTTAGCATTTCTGATAAACTATGTGTATGCAATTAATTATGGATACATACACTCTTAGCATTTCTGACAAACTATATGTAATTCATTATGGATACATACACTCTTAGCATTTCGGACAAACTATATGCAATTCATTATGGATACATACACTCTTAGCATTTCTGACAAACTATATACAATTCATTATGGATACATACACTCTTAGCATTTCTGACAAACTATATGAAATTCATTATGGATACATGCATCTTAGCATTTCTGATAAACTATATGTAATTCATTATGGATACATACACTCAGCATTTAGCATTTCTGACAAACTGTATGTAATTCATTATGGATACATACACTCAGCATTTCTGACAAACTATATAGGTTCATTATGGTACTAGGCTATTGGCCCTTGGGCCTATACAAGCCTAGCCAAAACATTGAGAAACATAGTGCAGTTTCCTCAACACTGTCCAGATAAGTGACTTTCCCAAAGTTACACAATAAGCAACTGGAAGCTCAGGATCAAACTGGATATGTAATTTATTATGCTTACACCCTTAATCATTTGCTATCTGACAAACTTATGCAATTCATTAAGGATACATACACTCTTAACATTTCTGACAAATTATATGTAATTCATTATGGATACATACACTCTTAGCATTTCTGACAAACTATATGTAATTCATTATGGATACATACACTCTTAGCATTTCTGACAAACTATATGTAATTCATTATGGATATATACATTCTTAGCATTTCTGACAAACTATATGTAATTCATTATGGATACATTTACCCTTTGCATTTCTGACAAACTATATGTAATTCATTATGGATACATACACTCAACATTTCCTGACAAACTACATGTAATTCATTATGGATACATACACTCTTACAATTTCTGACTATATGTAATTCATTATGGATATATGCACTGTTAGCATTTCTGACAAACTATATGTAATTCATTATGGATACATACATTTTTAGCATTTCTGACAAACTATATGTAATTCGTTATGGATACATACAATCTTAGGATTTCTGATAAACTATATGTAATTCATTATGGATACATACATTCTTAGCATTTCTGCAAACAGTTCTGACAAACTATATGTAATTCATTATGGATACATACACTCTTAGCATTTCTCACTAACAATATATAATTCATTATGGATACATACACTCTTAACATTTCTGATAAACTATGAAATTAATTATGGATATATACACTCAGCATTTCTGATAAACTATATGTTATTCATTTTGGATACATACACTCAGTATTTCTGATAAACTATATGAAATTTATTTGTGATACATACATTCTTAGCATTTTTGACAAACTTTATGTAATTCATTATGGATACATACACTCAGCATTTCTGAGAAAGTTTATGTAATTTATTATGGATACAACCACTGTTAGCATTTCTGATAAACTATGTATATGCAATTCATTATGGATACATACACTCTTAGCATTTCTGACAAACTATATGTAATTCATTATGGATACATACATTCTTAGCATTTGTGATAACTGCATGAAATTCATTATGGATACATACACTCTTAGCATTTCTGACAAACTATATGTAATTCATTATGGATACATACACTCAGCATTTCTGGCATTTCTGACAAACTGTATGTAATTCATTATGGATACATACACTCTTAGCATTTCTGACAAACTATATAGGTTCATAGGTTCATTTGTGGGTACTAGGCTGCTATCCTCTAGCCTAGGCTACAAGCTAGGGCCTAGCCAAACAAAACATTGAGGAAACTAGTCCAGCTTCTCAAGAACACTGTCCAGATAAGTGACTTTCCCAAAGTTACACAATAAGCAACTGGAAGCTAAGGTAATCAAACCCTGGACCATAACAGTTTATTACCTGCTTACATACACTCTTAATCATTTGTGCCTGACAAACTATATGCAATTCATTATGGATACATACACTCTTAGCATTTATGACAAACTGTATGTAATTGATTATGGATACATACACTCTTAGCATTTCTGATAAACTATATGTAATTCATTATGGATACATACACTCTTAGCATTTCTGATAAACTATATGTAATTCATTATGGATACATACACTCTTAGTGTTTCTGACAAACTAGGTATATGCAATTCATTATGGATGCATACACTCTTAGCATTTCTGATAAACTATATGGAATTCATTATGGATACATTACACTCCTTAGCATTTCTGACAAACTATATGCAATTCATTAAGGATACATACACTCTTAACATTTCTGACAAATTATATGTAATTCATTATGGATACATACACTCTTAGCATTTCTGACAAACTATATGTAATTCATTATGGATACATACACTCTTAGCATTTCTGACAAACTATATGTAATTCATTATGGATACATTTACTCTTTGCATTTCTGACAAAGTATATGTAATTCATTATGGATACATACATTCTTAGCATTTGTGATAACTGAATGGAATTCATTATGGATACATACACTCTAAGCATTTCTGATAAACTATATGTAATTCATTATGGATACATACACTCTTAGCATTTCTGACAAACTATATGTAATTCATTATGGATACATACATTCATAGCATTTCTGACAAACTATATGTAATTCATTATGGATACATACACTCAGCATTTCTGATAAAGTATATGTAATTCATTATGGATATATACACAGCATTTCTGACAAACTATATGTAATTCATTATGGATACATACACTCTAAGCATTTCTGATAAACTATATGTAATTCATTATGGATACATACATTCATAGCATTTCTGACAAACTATATGTAATTCATTATGGATACATACACTCAGCATTTCTGATAAAGTATATGTAATTCATTATGGATACAACCACTGTTAGCATTTCTGATAAACTACGTATATGCAATTCATTATGGATACATACACTCTTAGCATTTCTGACAAACTATATGTAATTCATTATGGATACATACATTCTTAGCATTTGTGATAACTGCATGGAATTCATTATGGATACATACACTCTTAGCATTTCTGACAAACTATATGTAATTCATTATGGATACATACACTCAGCATTTCTGGCATTTCTGACAAACTGTATGTAATTCATTATGGATACATACACTCTTAGCATTTCTGACAAACTATATGTAATTCATTATGGATACATACACTCTTAGCATTTCTGATAAACTATATGTAATTCATTATGGATACATACACTCTTAGCATTTCTGACAAACTATATGTAATTCATTATGGATACATACATTCTTAGCATTTCTGACAAACTATATGTAATTCATTATGGATACATACACTCTTAGCATTTCTGACAAACTATATGTAATTCATTATGGATACATACACTCTTAGCATTTCTGACAAACTATATGTAATTCATTATGGATACATACACTCTTAGCATTTCTGACAAACTATATGTAATTCATTATGGATACATACACTCTAAGCATTTCTGATAAACTATATGTAATTCATTATGGATACATACACTCTTAGCATTTCTGACAAACTATATGTAATTCATTATGGATACATACACTCTTAGCATTTCTGATAAACTATATGTAATTCATTATGGATACATACACTCTTAGCATTTCTGACAAACTATGTATATGCAATTCATTATGGATACATACACTCTTAGCATTTCTGACAAACTATATGTAATTCATTATGGATACATACACTCTTCATTTCTGACAAACTGCATATAATTCATTATGGATATATACATTCTTAGCATTTCTGACAAACTATATGTAATTCATTATGGATACATTTACCCTTTGCATTTCTGATAAACTATATGTAATTCATTATGGATACATACATTCTGAGCATTTCTGACAAACTATATGTAATTCATTATGGATACATACACTCTTAGCTTTTCTGATAAACTATATGTAGTTTATTATGGATACATACACTGTTAGCATTTCTGTCAAATGATATGCAATTCATTATGGATACATACACTCAACATTTCCTGACAAACTACATGTAATTCATTATGGATACATACACTCTTACAATTTCTGACAAACTATATGTAATTCATTATGGATAGATACATTTTTAGCATTTCTGACAAACTATATGTAATTAATTATGGATGCATACACTCTTAGCATTTCTGACAAACTATATGTAATTCATTATGGATACATAGAATCTTAACATTTCTGACACACTATATGTAATTCATTATGGATACATACACTCAACATTTCTGACAAACTATATGTAATTCGTTATGGATACATACAATCTTAGCATTTCTGACACACTATATGTAATTCATTATGGATACATACACTCAGCATTTCTGACAAACTATATGTAATTCATTATGGATACATACATTTTTAGCATTTCTGATAAACTATATGTAATTAATTTTGGATACATACACTCTTAGCATTTCTGACAAACTGCGTATAATTCATTATGGATATATACACTCTTAGCATTTCTGACAAACTATATGTAATTCATTATGGATACATTTACTCTTTACATTTCTGACAAAGTATATGTAATTCATTATGGATACATACATTCTTAGCATTTGTGATAACTGCATGGAATTCATTATGGATACATACACTCTAAGCATTTCTGATAAACTATATGTAGTATATTATGGATACATACACTCTTAGCATTTGTGTCAAATTATATGCAATTCATTATGGATACATACACTCTTAGCATTTCTGACAAACTACATGTAATTCATTATGGATGCATACACTCTTAGCATTTCTGACAAACTATATGTAATTCATTATGGATTCATACACTTTAAGCATTTCTGAGAAACTATATGTAATTCATTATGGATACATACACTCATCATTTCTGACAAACTATATGTAATTCATTATCGATACATACACTGTTAGCATTTCTGACAAATTATATGTAATTTGTTACGGATACATAGAATCTTAACATTTCTGACACACTATATGTAATTCATTATGTATACATACACTCAGCATTTCTGACAAACTATATGTAATTCATTATGGATACATACATTCTTAGCATTTGTGATAAACTATATGTAATTCATTATGGATACATACACTCTTAGCATTTCTGACAAACTATATGTAATTCATTATGGATACATACATTCTTAGCATTTCTGACAAACTATATGTAATTCATTATGGATACATAGACTCTTAGCTTTTCTGATAAACTATATATAGTTTATTATGGATACATACACTCTTAGCATTTCTGTCAAATGATATGTAATTCATTATGGATACATACACTCTTAGCATTTCTGACAAACTACATGTAATTCATTATGGATACGTACACTCTTAGCATTGCTGACAAACTATATGTAATTCATTATGGATACATACATTTTTAGCATTTCTGACAAACTATATGTAATTCATTATGGATGTATACACTCTTAGCATTTCTGATAATATGTAAATAATTATGGATACATACACTCTTAGCATTTCTGACAAACTATATGCAATTCCTTATGGATTCATACACTCTTAGCATTTCTGACAAACAATATGTAATTCATTATGGATACATACACTCATAGCATTTCTGACAAAGTATATGTAATTTGTTATGGATACATACATTCTTAGCATTTCTGATAAACTGTATGTAGTTCATTATGGGTACTTAACACTCTCAGCATTTCTGATAAACTTTGTATATGCAATTCATTTTGGATACATAGACTCTTAGCATTTCTGATAAACTATAATTATACTCTCTTAGCATTTCTGATAAACTATAATGTCTTTTGATTCATTAGCACCCATTCAGACCTGAATGATAAATTTATTTCTGTTTTATCAATTTGTTGTTGGGCTCTGTCCAGAAATTTTAGTACTTGAACAGGAGATCTTTTTTCCGAGCTAGCCATGCTGTTTCTGACATATGCAGTAGCAGCAGACCAGGTGTCTTCATCTTGGTTACCAGGTGTCTTCATCTTGGTTGCCGAGATGTTTATTCATGCTGTAATGAAGGAAGTTACAAACTTGCCCTTATAGTTGCTTTCTCTGCCTCCAGTGCTGCTTTTTAGGTCTTTCACAATAAGTTTTCTAGATTGTTCTACTGGGCCATGATAAAACAAGCATGTGATAGTTTAATGCACATGGAAAACTAACTTCCTAACAAGGAAAGGGATAACGTTGCCCTGGAGTTTTGGTGCATAAATTCTTGTTTTGAACTATGCACCCCAATACACACACTGGGGTGCAGACTAAGAGACCAAGCTGCTAGCCAGAGTTTACTTTCCGTATAGAAGCCTTGCTGCCTGCTGGTTCTGAAGATACTTTTAAAACCAATGGAGTTTATTGGTTCATAGGTTATCACTAGGCAACTGACTGGTTAGATCATTCGTAACCTAGCCAGTATAACTCATCCTATCTGCTTCCTTTTTCCATGAGGGTTTGTGGGGTAAGACCAGGAATGTATTTGCATTTACATGTCCATCCATCCAGGCTGCAATTGAAGCTGGTGAGGGGAATGACTTGGTTTAATATGAAAAGAAGTTTGTTTCAGAAGAATGGAATTCTTAGAGTGTGCTATCTCTCACACCAGCAGGTTTGTTTTATGTTATGGTGAAGATGAAAGTCTTTAGCAGGGGTGTTTATGATTCTGTCTGTTTTTCTTTTCTTGTTGTAATTATCTTTCTTTCTTTCTAATGCACTGACATTTAAACTCCTCATTGAATGCTATTCCCCACTACTTATTTTATTTATTTTATATTCTTTCAAAGTCCGATGCTTAAACCTAAGAGCTTGCAATTAAAAAAGGAGTTAATGACATTTAAATAACAGATTGGATGCTGTGGTTATGGCTACATGATGCCCTCTTTGTTACCAAGAAGGGCTCCTGCTAAACAGACCTGCCTTTCACTTTACAACCCTATTCTCTAAAACTGCCCCAGAGTTGTCAGAGCTCAGTGCCAGAAGTGTAATAAACCCTCAAAGCTGAGAAAACTCATCACTCAAGCACACATATCTGAATACTGTAAATGCAATTACTTTAAAGACTATGGCTAATTACTATAATTTTACTAAATAACTGAAAAATTATTTGATGTGTGTGGATTCATGGTGTCAGAGTTAAACAACTGCTTGTACTTAACTATTTCTGTATTCTTTTGTAATGGGTCTACTTTGTTTCGTTGAATCTCATTTCACTGAATTTCATTTCATCCCGACCACTTCGCTGAAAACTCAAATTACTGAAAACTCATTTCACTGATTCTTATTTCACTGAACTGCAGTTGGTATATATGACACTGTGTAGAGTACTGTAAGGCAAGTAAAAGGTATATGCCCTTAGTCTGAGTACATATTGTCTTCTGGAGAGAGTTAGTCATTGGTGTTGCAACTATGCATGTCTATTGTTTAAAATGTATTTTTTGAAGTTTTTGTTAAAATACAATATAAAACAAACAAGGTGGAGGGCTATGCCTCACACAACCCCAATGTGGGGGCTATGCTCCTACCCCCAACTATATATACTAACTCCAGGATCGCACTACAGTGGGGAAAAGGGCATATTTCTTTTACTTGTCTTACAGTACTCTACAGAGTGCCATATACTAAGTTCAGTTCACTGAAATGAGATTCAGTGAAATGAGTTTTCAGTAATTTGTGTTTTCAGCGATGTGGTCGGGGTGAAATGAAATTCAGTGAAATGAGATCCAGCTAAACAAAGTAGACCCATTGTAATATACTGTTTTTGTCTCACAATTGTATATCTTTATGTGCATGTTTTAAATGAATGGTTTCATAGTAATGCAGCTGCTGAGGATTTATTGTATTTATGTTACATAACCAGCATGCAAAACCAATCAATTATTATATCTGCGCAAGACAGAACCTGAAGAATCTCAACTGATTTGTTTCTGTAATTATTGACTGCACGATGCACATTATTTTGTTTTGTAATTTGTATGCTTTGCCTGTTATCTTTGTTTTTGTCTTCTTGCCTTCATGGCCTGGGGCCATACCTGAAAAAGGTCTTCAGACCAATGGACTAACCCTGTTAAGAAATGAAAAATAAATATATACATACATACATACAAAAGCTTCTGATGATTTTTTTACTACCTCATCACGTATACATATTAAAGTTTGGTATTCCTTTTTATTAGAGACTAATATACATAATCATTTACCTTATTTATTTCCATATTTATTGTTAATTATCATTTGTTTACTCCACTGAATATTAATTACCTTTTTTCCTCTTCCTTTTACCCCGGAGTTGACTGGCTGACTGAATAAATCAATAGATAAATAGATAAGATAGATAGATAGACAGACAGACAGATAACCCTTTTGACTCACTACCCCCCACTAATATGGAGGTTACTGTGTGAAGCTGTTTTGGTTCAGGGTTGTAAATACTTAAGTGTAATTGTGCTTTCACTTAGGAAGGCATGTATGCCCTATGTTGGCTACTTCAGTCGGTAGTGCCTTGTTAACTTTGGTAACAGAATAACTCATAAACATAGGGCATATGTAGGTTACTCAGGCAACCCAGGTCTTATATCATGATTATAGGTCTGGAAGCATGTATTTCCTGCTAGGAAAGCGTACCTTTCTGTACATTTATGCTAGTGGTCAAACCTGATTCATAGGATTCTTGTCTTGAGCCTGAGTCATGGTTGAAAAGGTTGCACTGGGACAGTTTACTTATCTGGCTAGCAAAAGATAAACACTATAGCATAACATTATGGCTTGCATATAAAATATTTGCTAGTCATAAAATAGCTGTAGTTTATTCAGAATTCATTCTGGTGTTTTTGTATGTTTAGTCTACAAAGCTATTTACTTACATTACCGTGGGCTTCCTCAGGCACTGTTTTTATACTTACCATGTTGGCTGACATTTGTTTTTTTAGCTGCATCATTCAATGTTGACATCCTGTATAACGCACAGTGTTCCTGCCCATTGTTCTACATTGCACTGCTCTATCATTCTGTACTGGTCTGGATGTTATTTGCTTATTCTGTCTGATCTGTTATTCTGTTCACATATCTGTGCTCAGTCACAGCCTCTCTCGATTGACTCTGTTGATTGTCATGTGCACCCTGTTAGTAAATAGATAGACAGATAAACTGATTGATAAATAACCAGATGTTTGCATCACAGTTGTGATGTCAGAACAACACTTACAAGGGATTTTAGACCTCCATGGCATCACGTATGTTTGTTAGTTAGGGAGCAAAGGGCTCGGGTCTTGTTCCCACTAATAGCAGTGGTATGGACAAAGAGTTGGTATTGTGAAAGTCTGGTCATATCAGTCAACAAACAGCACATGGTTTGCCCACAAGCCAAAATGTCTCATAACAAAAGAAAGGACTGAAACGTAAAGGGGGACAACCGTATTTTGTTCCTGTGAATGGTCACTGTGTTTTTTATGCAAGAAATATGAGGTAACATAAAAGTGACTGCACGGCAAAGTGGGTTAAGTAAGCTATACCAAAACCAGGAGTTTCTGCTTAGGTGTCACTACTTAACTCAACTTGTGCTGTATTTGTAGAGGGTGAGAAAATTAAAATGTAAAACATTATTGGGCCATTTTAATGTGACCAGTAATAGTGTAAGCTATGATGTTTTTCACAGCTGTTTCATTTTTACTAAACAGAGAAGACAAGGTCATCTCATCTAAACTCAGATAGCCATTAGGACTGAGAATTTCATTACTTGATTGGCATTAAGCAGAAATTTGCCCTTATCTATAGTCCTAAAAATGTATAATGTGACAGTATGCAAGGACCACTGGTAGGTCAGTTTTAGAATTCTGGGGCCCCATACTATCATCAGGGGCTATAACACAGTGAAAATAGTTCTAAACATATTAGCATGGTTAGAACACCTAGGGACCCCAGCAAGATTAGGATTAGCAAACTCAGAAATAAGACAAAAGTTCAGTTATGAATAAATGCTACAAATAGAAAATAACTTATTTGATTTACATTTATACTTGGGACATCTTCATAAATAACCTGAAATATAAAATAAATGAATCTGATAAATGATATCTGGTTAAAACGTCAGTTTTAAATTTGATTTTCTATTTACAATATGGATTGACTACAGAGATGAGTATTCTCTCCAGGCTTGATAAAAAGCTAGCATTTATTTGTTGTATCAGCTATCTGGCAAGATTTAAGGAGTCGGGGTGGGGTTCTCAATAGATGAAATGAGAGGGCCACAACAGAATTAAAGAGGCCAGAAATGCCTTTAACGATATTATCAACGTTTTTGAATCTCAAGCAAATTAACAAATTATGGGTTTCACAGCAAGTTTAATTAAGTTAGAGGGCTCTAACAGGATTAACTGTGTCAGGGTGCCCTACCAAATTGTACAAGTCAGCAGACTTCAACAGTAGGTTTAATGGAGTCAGAGGGCCCCCAACAGGATTAAATATGTCAGGGGGTCCCAACAGAATGCACAAATCAATGGTTCCACACCAGGTTTAATGGCATTAGGGGCTGCCAGCAGGAATAACACTGGCAGAGAGTCACTGTAATATGAATGATGTAAGGACACCCACAACAGGATAAAGGAAGTCAGGGGGAATCTAGCAGACTTACCAGAACAGGGGCCCACAGTGGGAGTGACACAGTCAGGGAGTCCCACTGGGGTCAGTATCGGAAATGGATACAGAAACCCAAGAAGATACCTGAAGGTGACCGATAGCCATGTAAACCATGAGTTTCTTTATGTCTGATGTTGTTTGGGGAGTCACAAAATAATTCATGAAATTATGAAGCACTGTTTTTATTATCTCCCAAAATGACACATTTTATTATTCAGCACAAGCAGATATGTATTTGTTTTAGAGAGAGACAGCATTTCCATTTATTGGGGTTCTTCATCCAGTTACCACCACTGTTAATAGTGTAATGTACTGACTGCAGAAATTACTACACGGTATTTTGTTTTAATCTGATTTTATCAAGGTGATACAGTGACGCTTTGGTTAATGTTACTGTCTCACAGAACTTGTTTTTCTGATTAATTTCTCAGAAAGAATATGTGTTTTACAGACTCTTCCATGTATCCACACAGGATTTCTTTTAGTGTTTTTTTTTCACATAGCGTATGGAAACTGGTCATTCACCAGACTACCTATACATGTGTGTGCCATGTATGAGTGAGTGAGTGAATGTGTGTGTGTGTGTGTGTGTGTGTGTGTGTGTGTGTGTGTGTGTGTGTGTGTGTGTGTGTGTGTGTGTGTGTGTGTGTTTTGCAATAGCTACAACTGAAAATCACAGCCTTGGACACAGACAGTCTTCCATCAGAATATCTGAAAATAGTTGCTGAGGACGATGCCTATCCCATAACCATCCTAATAAATGCACCAATTAATGAATATTATGTCCCAATTATATGGAAAAGGCATGTGTATAGAGCCATTTCACTAAAGAAATTCATCCAATGACTATGCCAGTTTCAGACCAATCACTATACTACCTCCGATATCAAAAATGTTGAAAAATAATTACATAACTACCTTGGGGGGGGGGGGGTAAATAACCTTCCTTCATCAACACAGCACAGCTTTCAACCCACCCGTATTACCACCACAGACCTACTACATTTTACTGACACCATCAATAACAACAGAAGTTCCTAGAATCTAATTTCCTAACTATTTCTTGACCTGTTGAAAGCATTTGACTGTCTCCTATCATCACACTATGTTCTCTACGCATCTCTCTCTTACCTCTCTCTCCTGGTTTAAAAGCTCCTTTTCAGGCAGATACCAATCTGTCAAATGGCAAATGAACATTCCTCCTTTCTATGTGTCACAGCTGATGTCCCACAGGGATCTACACTGGGAACACTCCTGTTTAATGTATTCATAAATGATCTATACTCAACAGTCAAACACTTATTTTATTTTATTTTATTTAACATTTATTTACTGGGAAAGTCAGACAGGGACAGAGCCCATCTTCAGAGGTGGCCTGGGGAGAAAATGCTCCAGACTCATGTCTTTGGAATGTGGGAGGAAACTGGAGCACCTGGAGGAAACCTATGCAAACTTAGGGAGGACATGCAGACTTCACACAGAGGTACCTCAGCCGAGAATAGAACCAGAGAACATTTTGTTACTCTGATTCAATATGCTGATGATTCCACATTTATCTTCTCAGCCACTACTCTGCACAGATTGCAAGAAATGATCCAAGTATGCTTCACATCCATTGAAACCTGGTATATAACTCACAACTACTACTGGAAAAAACCACTAACCTGCTTCTTTTCACTCTAAAGCACACTCACAGAGTAAAGACCAGTTTAACATCACCTCATCCAATACTAATACAGAAATTGTATCACACAATAAACGTATTGGAATCACAATTAATAATTTGAAATATGATCACATATCTAAATAACAATTAAAAAGACACACCAAAAACCTTGCTTGTTGTATATAGGTAATCCTTTCCTCACAGATAAAGCCAGAGAAGCAACTGCAAAACCCTACTTACTACACAAACTATTATATGCCTCTCAAATCTTTACAAAACTGCCACCACTCAAGAGAACAAAGCTCAAACAATGTTAATAAAATGTCAAAATATGCTGCAAATTCTCTTTACTCAGCACTGCCAAGCTCTCAGACTACTAAAGTAGAACAAACTACCTGACATCCTTCACCAGTCCCAGCTTCTAGTGGTCCACAATTTAATAAACAACCTGGACAAATGCCCAACCCTTAAATCTGTGATTCAGCACAATAATCTAAGCAGAAATCTTCACTCCCAAGCTAAATATCTATGCTCTAAATACATCCGGAAATTCACTATACTTCACCTATGTCTCCAAAATTTATAAATATATACCTCCTCCCCTCAAACAAGCTAATCAAATACAAACTTTTAAAACAGATCTTAAATAGCACCAAGACAATCTTGCATCTTCCAGTGTCCCCCCCCCCCAACAAAATGTGCACACACTCTCAAACAAATTATTTAAAGCAACATAAAAAGCTACAATGTAAATGCCTATGTTTGTTTGTTTGTTTTTTTTTTTGCACACATATAAAGGTATGAATTTTATATGCAAAGACTTGTATGTTATGTTGCGTTTATGTATGCACCCTGTATTCCCTTACTATATATTACTATTGCTTTATGCCATGCAAAGTTTGTATAGTGTATTGTTATTGTCCTTTGTCATTTAGAGCTTTTCTCTTCAAGCTTCCACTGAAAAGTGGTTTTCATGCCCAGTAGATCAATCCTTGTTAGTAAATGCAATATAAATAAAATAGACTGGCATCCTATCCAGGATTTGTTTCCTGCCTCACTCCCATGAGTGCCAGGGTCGGCTTTGACCCTCCCACATCCCAGAACTGATTAAAATAGGTAATCAGAGAATGAATGAATGAATAAATATTATAACAAATAAACAGGATAAAACATTGTGGTTGGAGATCCCCCAACTAGGGGTGTCACAGTAACTTTTGCTGATTTCTAAAACTGGCTGTGACTGACTGCACCCGCATACACTGTTCTGTACTCACTCCGTAGATAAGTTACCATTGTAATCTGAGTGGTATTCGGCTTTCTCCTCTTTCTCAAACTAGCTTTATTTGCATCTCATGCTACCTATAATTTAATTCCTAACACTCCTATGCCTCTACAACTTTTTCTATGACAGAATGCTTTCATATCACCACTGAGCCATTTAACTCTATTTTAACACTATACATTTTATTCATATACAGCTCTTTAAGTAAGATATACTGTCCTGCTTGACTATGGGTATTTAAGATGCTTGACATGGTCAGATAATAAAAACATCTGCTGCATTCCTGTGGTTTCCAATGCAGACCTAACCCCATTCTTGGAGTCCTCCTTTAAACAGCCTCACCCTCACATAACACCTGCAGTTGGTGTTGTGATGTTCAGTTAATATCCCACTAGACTGCCATCAATTAATGTGATGTCTGGTTAATATTCCACTGGAATGAAAACAATTAATGTGACATTTCCACTATCCTGGGTAAGTAACTAAGGAGCTTCAATCCTCACTACAGACTCCAATGTGATACTGTCACTTAAACAGGAGTAATATTTCACAATGTTCCCCTAACAGCACAACTGGAACATGCTGTATAATCTGGGACTGGTCTGTATACTTCTGTCCACCCCTAATGTAACTCCTTATTACACAATTCAGAGCAATGTGTCCCAGTTTAAGACCTTTGATACACTCGCACTTAAATAGGTTCATAGGTTCATACTAGGCTATCTGCCCTAGGGCATTTATAAGCCTAGCCAGAGTGTGTTTGGCTTTCGCCACCCATTTTAAATTAATTTTGCTATGCCCTTTTTCGAGGTTAGTATACTGTGCCTCTTTCTAACAGTGACACAGAAGTGATACCCGGGGTAAACCTACGGTCTCCCATCCACTCATCAAGATTCCTCTAGAAGAGAGTTAATGAGGGACTCTGCCTAACCTGGACTGGGATTTTATTCCAGAGTGAAGGGAGCCTCTGGGTTATGAATGGGTCCCTCCAGCATGTCCTATTTATTTCAGTGCTAAGGTTCAAGTCTCTCGAGAACGTAGCTCGATGGGATTTGGATTTTCTGAGGTGCAGCATGTCCATTAATTCCAGGTTGGACATGGCTTTATACGTCAGGCACAGATCGCCTCTGAGCAGGCAGTATGCCACTGAGTAGAGCTGGAGTTTCTTTAACCAGGCAGCATATGGCATCTGTTTGAGCCCTTTGATCCTCTTGGTGAGGTACTTTTGGGGTCTTTCCAGTTGCTGCAGGTGTCTGGTAAGGTACATCCCAAAAGGGGCATTGTACTCAATTATGGGCCTGATGAGGGATGAGTAAAGAGGCACGATGACCTCCCCTGATCTAGATGTGAATCCCTTCATGATTAGGTGGGCTATATAAAATGTTTTTCTAACCACTTTGGCCACGTGGTTGTCAAATGAGGGATTGCTATCAACTTGGGTCCCCAGGTCCCTAATTACTTCTTCTGTACTTAATGGATTACCACCTATGTGGTAATTTGTGGGCACTTTGTTTTTGCCAAAGGGGATGACTATACACTTTTTGGCGTTTAGCTTGAGGCCATGGCTCTGGCACCAGTTGTCTGTTTCTATGAGGCTCTATTGGAGGATGCTTGTGTCGGCTGGAGAGTCGATTATGGCGCCCAGCTTGCAGTCATCTGCGAACTTGGTCAGCCACAGTCCTTCTGTGTTGGCCTGTACCTCCGAGAAATATATACCAAACAAGAGAGGTCCCAGGACTGAGCCTTGTGGGATGCCACTTGTAACTGGTTTGGAGTCTGGCATGGCTCCAGCAATTCTAACCATGTGGGTTATGTCCTTGAGCTAGTTTGCAACCCATCTAGTGACATAGAGGTTTATATTTAAGCTGGTGAGCTTATCTATAATGCCTGAGTGGGGTATTGTATCGAAGGCTTTTGCGAGGTCCAGGTAGACTGTGTGGACCACCTTCCCCTCGTCAATGGCCTTGGTGACTGTTTCAAAGAAATCAACCAGGTTTAAGAGGCAGGATCTGCCCTTAACAAAGCCGAACTGGGTAGGATCCAGTGTCTGTAGGTCCCCAATATCTTTATTTATGAGGTCCATGATGATCCTTTCCATAGCTTTGCAGACCAAGCTAGTCAGGCTTATGGGGCAAAAGTTTCCAGGATCTGTTGAGGCACCACCTTTGGGGAGAGGGACCACTGTTGCTGTACACCACTCTTTGGGTACATATCCTGTAGTAAGGCTGAGATTGAACAGTAGTTTTATGTTTGGGTTTAGCTCTTCTTGGAGTTCATGTAGGACGCAGCCCAGGACACCGTCTGGTCCCATTGATGCTGTGTTTTTTGCTTTGAAGAGGATGGCTCTTACCTGAGCATCTGAGATGTCAGGGGGGCAGCACTCTGCTGAGATAGATATTTGCCCTTTTGGTGGGGGAGGGAGAAGTTTGCGCTGAACCTGTCAGCTAGGATGTTGGCAATGTCTGTGGGTTCGGTGTATTTTTTGTCATTTTGGACTAATTCTGAGCATATCTGGGAATTCCCACCCAGGTTCCTAACATAACTAAAGAAAGCCTTGTGATTATCCTTAGTGTCCTATGCAATTTTTCTCTTGAAGCTGGCCTTAGACGATTTTATGAGTGCCCGTAGTTTTTTGCTAATACTGATCAGAGATGCCTTCCCTTTTTGGGATTTTGCTCTATCATGTAGTAGTTTCCTCCTTCTGTTGTATAGTTTGTTTATGGCTGGGGTCCACCAGACAGGACATCTGCCTTTGGAGGATTGGGTTTTGGTTTTATTTGGGATTGCATGATCCATGCATTGCTGAAGGTGTTCATAGAATACATTTATAAAGGATTCTGCGGTCTGGGCCTTATTTTCCACAGGCCCGGGGGCTTTGAAGGATTCCACCTGAGTTTTGAGGAGTGTGAAATTTGCTTTAGAGAAGTTTTTCACTGTGGTTTTCTGGGCAGGGGGGTGGGGCCGGGATGTGAATATCCAGTGAGATTAGTTTATGGTCTGATCTTACCAGTGAGGGATATACTTCTGGTCTGGAGCGTACAGTCCCCATGTTGGTGATGATCAGGTCCAGTATGTTTTCCCCTCTTGTGGGAGTGGTAGCAAGATGTTCCGTAGCATTTGAGTTTATAAGTTCTAGGAACCTTTGGGCTAGGGTGTTGGAGCTAGAGTAATGCTCCCAGTCTATGTTTGGGTAGTTGAAGTTGCCCAATATAATGGTGTTTGGAGAGACCTTCATATTTTCCAGTGTTCTCAGGAAGGCTGAGTGGGGTTCCTGGGTTTGGGAGGGTGGTCTGTAGCAGGCTATAAACTGGAAGGCAGTTTTATCCACTGTTAGTTGCACATGGATAGTCTCTGATGCTTCGTGCTGTGCCACCAACCTGGAGGTGTGGGTATCTTTGACAAATATTGATACTCCCCCTCCTTTTGTGGTTCGGTCCAAGTTTTGGGGCTGAAAGGCATGGTATGAGGTATAACCTGGTAGTGCTGGGGTGCTCTCGGGAGCCCTGAACCAGGTTTCTGTTACTGCACAGATATCGATGCTCTCCATGCTAAGGAGAGTTTAGAGTGCATGCATCTTGAGGTTTAGACTTCTGGCGTTGAGTAGCATTACTCTTAGTTTCTTATCCCTTGTGATACCTATGGAGGTGGGTTTGTCTTTTGAGCCTTGCCTAAAAA
The DNA here is from genome assembly GCF_019279795.1 of Protopterus annectens. Taxonomy (NCBI): domain Eukaryota; kingdom Metazoa; phylum Chordata; order Ceratodontiformes; family Protopteridae; genus Protopterus; species Protopterus annectens. The sequence continues at coordinate 15,652,343 of NC_056749.1, read as the reverse complement.
AGGCACTATGGGGGTAGCAAGAACATTTGCCAATATCCGAAAGCCCAGGGGTGACAGATGCAAGCCATCCCTAGTGAAGCATCGTGGCTTGTCGAGCATGTCATCCCAGGCTGACAGGCATTGGATCCCCTTTGAATGACACCAATACTTAAGCCAGTTTGTTGAAATTGATCATCTTGTCTTCATATTGTGGCATCATTCCTGGTGAGGGTAAGATGCTACTCAAGGTCAGGGTAATACCGGCCAGGGCTACATGCTCAGAGAGCTCCTCTATGTCTCTTTTCATGTAGTCCAGGGAGGTACGTCTCAGGTCATTCACACCAGCATGGACAATGACGGAGTCATATTTGTACTTACCTTGGAGTGACCTGAGTGCTTGTGTTATGTGGTGGATCCTAGCGCCCAACAGGCAGCTCACCATGACCTTCTTCTTGTTCAGCCTGGTGAGTGGGATGTCAGTGTGCCTGACGATAGAGTCACCTATTACAAGTGTATCAGGTGTGTTGTTTAGCCTTAAGGGCTATGACTGTTCGGCACACTGGCTTTGTGAGCTATGTGTTGCACGTGTTTTGTTTTGGGTTAGCGGTTGCTTGGGTGTCTGGTTTGGAGGTCTCTGCTGCTTAGGCAGATTTTTATTTACTGCATCCGAGTATGTTTTTGTGTGTTTATGTGTTTGGTTTGCTGTCGTGGTAGGTCTATGTGAGACTGGAATTGTAGTGAGTGTGGTTTCCTTCTCCTCCTGACTGGTTACACCAATACTGAGTTGAGAGAGCTTAGCCTCCAGTTTGGCTATATGGTTGCATCTCTCGCATGTGTTGGAATTTGTTGGGAGGAGGAGAGGGTTGTCTGTGTACATGAGGCACTTGTAACATTGCCTCAAGATTCCCAGATTCACCAGCTGGACCGGAGAGGAGATTGACAACTGACCTTTGGACATGATAGAATAGTATTGGGAATTCCTTTATAATTGAAAAAAAGGGCCAATGGGGAACAAGGTACTCAAGGGGAGTTTGTGAGGGTGTAGTGCTTTTAATTTTTTAGTGCTGACTTATATAATTGCTTTAGTGAGCAAGTGCCAGGTAACTTAAATGTCCAGTCGGACTATCCCGGTCAACAAATGTAAAATAAATAAATAAATAAAAAATAAAATGTGTTACTGGTAACTTAAATGCAAAAATGACAAACAGTAACTTTCTTTCAAGTGAAACAAGGAAATAAGTACAGTAAGCAATGCAGATATCACTAGGGATCCACAGAAGCACTGAAAAGCCACGTTTTAGGTGGAATTAGCGTTTCCGGGAAATAACAAGCAAACAAACAACAAGCATACAAACAAAGCTAGATTCAGCAGGCCTGGATCTAGTCTATGCTACAGCAAACAAGGTGCACCAATTTCAGTAAGAAACAGTTCAAATATGCAGGCACTATAAGCCTTTAACCAGAAATTCCCAGCTCAGAAGGGCAGAGTCCAGCCTCTCCTCCCACAAGAGTGCAGACCACGAGCCTTCTTAATGTAAAATAACTGGCCTGAAGTCCATGTGCTTAAACCAGAACTAATACACATTTAGAATAACAGACACTGAGCCCTCAATCAGCAGTTCCCACCTTAGAAGGATGTAAGCTACCTCCACAGTGCAGGCCACAAACCCTCCTAATGTAAAACAACTGGTCTGAAGCCAAAGTGCTTAATCCAAAAGACTTAGAATGATAGCTATACTTTAATCAAGTTACTACCAAATAAATTAAATCTCGCACATCCAAACACTTGGAAAGCCTGACACAGATTTCCAGCTGTGTCCCCTCCCCCATATTATATGGTAATGCTGCTACCAATCAGAGTGGCTTCATGCCCTTCTAAAGGGGGTCCAATTATGAAAATTAAATATTAAAACAAATAGTAGTAAATGACCTAAGCAGCCTGACTTTTAGAGTGGCCCTGGGAATTATCAAAGTATAAGCACTCTCAAATCACTAAAAAAAAAACATGGGTTGTCCAGCCACAATTTAAGTTAATAAAAAATATGTAATATTGAGCAAATGATTAAAAATATGAAACAGTAATTTCCAATAAACAAACAGAACTTTGTCACCAGGAAAATGAAATCAATACCATAGGACAGAGATCTAATATTCAGAAAAACTCTAACTAATATAGATGATTAGTTATAATTTCCTAACTAACTAAAGAACACTGACCCTGATCTAAACTAAATTACTACAACAGAACAAAGGCAGAATTACAGTTCATGGTGAGTCCTTTTTGGGTATCCACTGTACAGTTCAATTGACAACTGACTACTAACTTCATAGGTTCATAGGTTCATACTAGGCTATCTGTCCTAGGGCATTTATAAGCCTAGCCAGAGTGTGTTTGGCTTTCGCCACCCATTTTAAATTCATTTTGCTATGCCCTTTTTCGAGGTTAGCATACTGTGCCTCTGTCTAACAGTGACACACAAGTGATACCCGGGGTAAACCTACGATCTCCCATCCACTCATCAAGATTCCTCTTGAAGAGAGTCAATGAGGGAGTCTGCCTAACCTGGACTGGGATTTTATTCCAGAGTGAAGGGAGCCTCTGGGTTATGAATCTGTCCCTCCAGCATGTCCTATTTATTTCAGTGCTGAGGCTCAAGTCTCCCGGCGTAGCTCGATGGGATTTGGATTTTCTGAGGTGCAGCATGTCCATTAATTCTGGGTTGGACATGGCTTTATACGTCAGGCACAGATCGCCTCTGAGCAGGCGGTATGCCACTGAGTAGAGCTGGAGTTTCTTTAACCGGGCAGCATATGGCATCTGTTTGAGCCCTTTGATCCTCTTGGTGAAGTACTTTTGGGGTCTTTCCAGTTGCTGCAGGTGTCTGGTAAGGTACATCCCTAAAGGGGCATTGTACTCAATTATGGGCCTGATGAGGGATGAGTAAAGAGGCACGATGACCTCCCCGATCTAGATGTGAATCCCTTCATGATTAGGTGGGCTATATAAAATGTTTTTCTAACCACTTTGGCCACGTGGTTGTCAAATGAGAGATTGCTATCAACTTGGGTCCCCAGGTCCCTAATTACTTCTTCTGTACTTAATGGATTACCACCTATGTGGTAATTTGTGGAGCACTTTGTTTTTGCCAAAGGGGATGACTATACACTTTTGGCTTGTCAACGATGAGGAGTATTTTTAGCGATATCAGAGCATTAGGTCCCCAGCTGTCCATTACGTATTTTCATGGGGTCCTGCAA
>NC_056749.1:15625245-15648606 GCF_019279795.1 Protopterus annectens | reverse complement strand
AGTGGTAACAAGTTGTTCCATAGCATTTGAGTTTATAAATTCTAGGAACCTTTGGGCTAAGGTGTTGGAACTAGAGTAATGCTCCCAGTCTATGTTTGGGTAGTTGAAGTCGCCCAATATAATGGTGTTTGGAGAGACCTTCATATTTTCCAGTGTTCTCAGGAAGGCCGAGTGGGGTTCCTGGGTTTGGGAGGGTGGTCTGTAGTAGGCTATAAACTGGAAGGCAGTTTTACCCACTGTTAGTTGCACATGGATTAGTCTCTGATGCTTCATGCTGTGCCACCAACCTGGAGGTGTGGGTATCTTTGACGAATATTGATACTCCTCCTTTTTTTGTGGTTCGGTCCAAGTTTTGGGGCCGAAAAACATAGTATGAGGTATAACCTGGTAGTGCTGGGGTGCTCTTAGGAGCCTTGAACCAGGTTTCTGTTACTGCACAGATATCGATGTTCTCCATGCTAAGGAGAGTTTCGAGTGCATGCATCTTGAGGTTTAGACTTCTGGCGTTGAGTAGCATTACTCTTAGTTTCTTATCCCTTGTGATACCTATGGAGGTGGGTTTGTCTTTTGAGCCTTGCCTAAAAAGGCACTATGGTAGTAGCAAGAGCCTTTGCCAATATCCGAAATCCCAGGGGTGACAGGTGCAAGCCGTCCCTAGCAAAGCATCGTGGCTTGTCGAGCATGTCATCCCAGGCTGACAGGCATTGGATCCCCTTTGAATGACACCAACACTTAAGCCAATTGTTGAAATTGATCATCTTGTCTTCATATTGTGGCATCATTCTTGGTGAGGGTAAGATGCTACTCAAGGGGTCATACCGGCCTGGGCTACATGCTCAGAGAGCTCCTCTATGTCTCCCTTCATGTAGTCCAGGGAGGTACGTCTCAGGTAATTCACACCAGCATGGACAATGACTGAGTCATATTTGTACTTGCCTTGGAGTGACCTGAGTGCTTGTGTTATGTGGCGGATTCTAGCGCCCGACAGGCAGCTCACCGTGACCTTCTCCTTGTTCAGCCTGGTGAGCAGGACGTCAGTGTGCCTGACAATAGAGTCACCTATTACAAGTGTATCAAGTGTGTTGTTTAGCCTTAAGGGCTGTGACTGTTCGGCACACTGGCTTTGTGAGCTATGTGTTGCACGTATTTTGTTTTGGAGTAGTGGTTGCTTGGGTGTCGGCTTTGGAGGTCTCTGCTGCTTAGGCAGATTTTTATTTAGAGCCTCTGAGTATGATTTTGTCTGTTTATGTGTTTGGTTTGCTGTCGTGGTACGTATATGTGAGACTGGAATTGTAGTGAGTGTGGTTTCCTTCTCCTCCTGACTGGTTACGCCAGTACTGAGTTGAGAGAGCTTAGCCTCCAGTTTGGCTATATGGTTGCATCTCTCGCATGTGTTGGAATTTTTGGGAGGAGGAGAGGGTTGTCTGTGTACATGAGGCAGTTGTAACATTGCCTCAAGATTCCCAGATTCACCAGCTGGACAGGAGACGAGATTGACAGCTGACCTTTGGACATGCTAGAATAGTATGGGGAATTCCTTTATAAATGAAAAAAGGGCCAATGGGGAACAAGGTACTCAAGGGAAGTTTGTGAGGGAGTAGTGCTTTAATTTTTTAGTGTTGACTTATATAATTTTTTAATACTCCTGTGGGTATAAGCTGGCAGGTGGTCACTTAGTGTATCAGGAAGGGTACCTGAGGAGGTAAAATTAGATGAGTTGATAACCAGAATCTAGTCCAGGACAGATTGTTGGGAGTTATGTTTGCCATATCTTGTTGGCTGCATGAATCCAAAGAGGTTGATGCTGTTGATTGCGATGCTTCGCTAGGGACGGCTTGCACCTGTCACTCCTGGGCTTTTGGATATTGGCAAAGGCTCTTGCTACCCCCATAGTGCCTTTTTTAGGCAAGGCTCAAAAGACAAACCCACGTCCATAGGTATCACAAGGGATAAGAAACTAAGAGTAATGCTACTCAACGCCAGATGTCTAAATCTCACGATGCATGCACTCGAAACTCTCCTTAGCATGGAGAACATCAATATCTGTGCAGTAACCGAAACCTGGTTCAAGGCTCCCGAGAGCACCCCAGCACTACCAGGTTATACCTCATACCATGCTTTTCGGCCCCAAAACTTGGACCGAACCACAAAAGGAGGGGGAGTATCAATATTCGTCAAAGATACCCACACCTCCAGGTTGGTGGCACAGCACGAAGCATCAGAGACTATCCATGTGCAACTAACTGTGGGTAAAACTGCCTTCCAGTTTATAGCCTGCTACAGACCACCCTCCCAAACACAGGAACCCCACTTGGCCTTCCTGAGAATACTGGAAAATATGAAGGTCTCTCCAAACACCATTATATTGGGCGACTTCAACTACCCAAACATAGACTGGGAGCATTACTCTAGCTCCAACACCCTACCCAAAGGTTCCTAGAATTTATAAACTCAAATGCTATGGAACAACTTGTTACCCCTCCCACAAGAGGGGAAAACATACTGGACCTGATCATCACCAACATGGAGACTCTATGCTCCAGACCAGAAGTGTATCCCTCACTGGTAAGATCAGACCATAAACTAATCTCACTGGATATTCACATCCCAACCCCACCCCCTGCCCAGAAAAACTACAGTGAAAAACTTCTCTAAAGCAAATTTCACACTCCTCAAAACTGAGATAGAATCCTTCAAAGCCCCCGGGCCTGTGGAAAATACGGCCCAGACCACAGAATCCTTTATAAACGCATTCTATGAACACCTTCAGGAATGCATGGATCATGCAATCCCAAATAAAACCAAGACCCAATCCTCCAAAGGCAGACGTCCTGTCTGGTGGACCCCAGCCATAAACAAACTATACAATAGAAGGAGGAAGCTACTACATGATAGAGCAAATCCCAAAAAGGGAAGGCATCTCTGATCAGTATTAGCAAAAAACTACGGGCACTCATAAAATCGTCTAAGGCCAGCTTTGAGAGAAAAATTGCACAGGACACTAAGGATATTCACAAGGCTTTCTTTAGTTATGTTAGGAACCTGGGTGGGAATTCCCAGATATGCTCAGAATTAGTCCAAAATGACAAAAAATACACTGAACCCACAGACATTGCCAACATCCTAGCTGACAGATTCAGCGCAAACTTCTCCCCCCACCAAAAGGGCAAATATCTGTCACAGCAGAGTGCTGCCCCCCTGACATCTCAGATGCTCAGATAAGAGCCGCCCACTCCAAAGCAAAAAACACAGCATCAATGGGACCAGACGGTGTCCTGGGCTGCGTCCTACATGAACTCCAAGAAGAGCTAAACCCAAACATAAAACTACTGTTCAATCTTAGCCTTACTACAGGATATGTACCCAAAGAGTGGCGTACAGCAACAGTGGTCCTTCTCCACAAAGGTGGTGCCTCAACGGATCCTGGAAACTATCACCCCATAAGCCTGACTAGCTTGGTCTGCAAAGCTAATGGAAAGGATCATCATGGACCTCATAAATAAAGATATTGGGGACCTACAAACACTGGCTCCTACCCAGTTCGGCTTTGTTAAGGGCAGATCCTGCCTCTTAAACCTGGTTGATTTCTTTGAAACAGTCACCAAGGCCATTGACGAGGGGAAGGTGGTCCACACAGCTTACCTGGACCTCGCAAAAGCCTTCGATACAATACCCTACTCGGGCATTATAGATAAGCTCACCAGCTTAAATATAAACCCCTATGTCACTAGATGGGTTGCAAACTGCCTCAAGGACAGAACCCACATGGTTAGAATTGCTGGAGCCATGTCAGACTCCAAACCAGTTACAAGTGGCATCCCACAAGGCTCAGTCCTGGGACCTCTCTTGTTCGGTATATATTTCTCAGAGGTACAGGCCAACATGGAAGGACTGTGGCTGACCAAGTTCGCAGATGACTGCAAACTGGGTGCCATAATCGACTCTCCAGCCGACACAAGCATCCTCCAGAAGGGTCTCATAGAAACAGACAACTAGTGTCAGAGCCATGGCCTCAAGCTAAATGCCAAAAAGTGTATAGTCATCCCCTTTAGCAAAAACAAAGTGCCCACAAATTACCACATAGGTGGTAATCCATTAAGTACAGAAGAAGTAATTAGGGACCCAAGTTGATAGCAATCTTTCATTTGACAACCACGTGGCCAAAGTGGTTAGAAAAACATTTTATATAGCCCACCTAATCATGAAGGGATTCACATCTAGATCAGGGGAGGTCATCGTGTCTCTTTACTCATCCGTCATCAGGCCCATAATTGAGTACAATGCCCCTTTTGGGATGTACCTTACCAGACACCTGCAGCAACTGGAAAGACCCCAAAAGTACCTCACCAAGAGGATCAAAGGGCTCAAACAGATGCTATATGCTGCCCGGTTAAAGAAACTCCAGCTCTACTCAGTGGCATGCCGCCTGCTCAGAGGCGATCTGTGCCTGACGTATAAAGCCATGTCCAACCCGGAATTAATGGACATGCTGCACCTCAGAAAATCCAAATCCCATCGAGCTACGCGCCTGAGAGACTTGAACCTTAGTACTGAAATAAATAGGACATGCTGGAGGGACAGATTCATAACCCAGAGGCTCCCTTCACTCTGGAATAAAATCCCAGTCCAGGTTAGGCAGAGTCCCTCATTGACTCTCTTCAAGAGGAATCTTGATGAGTGGATGGGAGATCGTAGGTTTACCCCGGGTATCACTTCTGTGTCACTATTAGACAGAGGCACAGTATACTAACCTCAAAAAAGGGCATAGGCAAAATTAATTTAAAATGGGTGGCGAAAGCCAAACACACTCTGGCTAGGCTTATAAATGCCCTATGGCAGATAGCCTAGTATGAACCTAAGAGTTTGGGGGCTTGGAGTACGGGTTTAAGTGAGTAAGTTTGTGGATAGTGTCTATGAAGTAGTTAGTAAGCAGGGTAGCCGTCTCCAGCAGTGACTTATTAAGGAAGGGATTTGGGGTTGTGGGGTTATCAGGGTGAAGGATATTAGTGATAGTGGAACAGATATTTTTAGGGTTGGAGAGGTGATTATTTTGTGCTGTATTATAAAAGTTTTTCTTGTCTTGCTAAAATATGTTTTTTTGTGGTAAGGTTTCTGATTTCCTTGTAGTTTTGTAGTAGGGTAGGAGATTTGGTTTTCTGCCAGGTTTTCCAGCTACTATTCCTTTTGTGCATGAGGAAGTGGGTTACTTTTGATAACCAAGGTGCATAGGTAGCTTTTATCCTAATTTTCTTTGGGGAGCAAGTGAGTTTAACATGTTGAGGAAAATCTGGTTAAATTTTTCAACAGCTTCATTAAGGGGAAGGTGGTAAAGAAAGGACCAGTTAATGGATGCCAGTTTAGAGTTAAATGATTCAGTATCAGAAGAGGATAATTTATGTCAGTCTTTGTATATGTGGGATCTAGGTATTTGGGTAGAGTGTTTTTGGATGTGAACATAGAGGTGGTCACTAAGGGAGTCGGGTAGGGTGCCGGGGTTGTGATAAAGATTAGAGTCTGCAGTATGTATCCAATCAAGGATAGAACTGGAACCAGAATTTTTATTAATATTCGTGGGGGACGTGATGAGTTGTTGAAACCATGCAGGTTAATACTCATATTTGAAGAGTCAGTCATACGTTTTGACCAGTCTGTGTTTACATCTCCCAGAATGGTAGTTTCATAGGATATGTTGTCTGACAGCCATGACAGTATATTTTCTAGGATTGGAATGTTGTTTTCTGGTGGGATATAAATTGGGGCTCTAGCAAACTTTTCGTAAGAATTCAAGTGACAATTTAGTATAATAAGTTCAGCAGGGTGAAAACTTGGTAATGGGTGTTTGTAGGTGGGCAGGGGGGTGATTGAGAAGATCAGAGTAGAGAAATGCAACTCCACCACCTTTTTTTGTCTGTCTAATTGAAATATGTTGTAACTGGAGTGGGGGGACTAGGATTTCATTATTAGCTATGTGAGGTTTTAACCAAATTTCAGTTATGGTTAAAATATAAGGAGATTGTTGTGCTATCCAGGAGTGTAGTTCTGTGGTTTTATTGAGAAGGCTTTGGAAGTTAATTGAGAACAGGTGCAGGTTTATGGGGGTGCAGCAATAGGGAGGTGGCAGGGATGTGTTAGGGGGATGTAAGGTAGGAATGGGTGCATGCTGGGATTGAGTGAAGGAGATGAGGGACTGGGGTTGGGGTGAATATCACCAGCTAGGAGTGTCATTGTAAATAATGCAGGATGTGGATGAAGTGGGTTCACGTTACATAGGTTCATAGGTTCATAGGTTCATACTAGGCTATCTGCCCTAGGGCATTTATAAGCCTAGCCAGAGTGTGTGTGGCTTTCACCACCCCTTAGGATGAGAATACTATGCCCATTTAGGGTTTAGTTTACTGTGCCTCTGTCTAGTAGTGACACAGAGATGACCCCCGGGGTAAACCTACGATCTCCCATCCACTCGTCAAGATTTCTCTTGAATAGAGTTAGTGAGGGGCTCTGCCTAACATGGATAGGGATTCTGTTCCAGAGTGTAGGGAGCCTCTGGGTTATGAATCTGTCCCTCCAGCACATCCTATTTATTTCTGTGTTGAGGTTTAAGTCTCTTGCTCTCATGGCTCTGATGGATTTGGATTTTCTGAGGTGGAGCATGTCCATTAATTCTGGATTGGATATGGCCTTGTACGTCAGGCACAGATCACCTCTGAGTAGGCGGTATGCGACTGAATAGAGCTGGAGTTTTTTCAGTCAGGCAGCATACGACATATGTTTAAGACCCTTTATCCTCTCGGTGAGGAACTTTTGGGGTCTTTCCAACTGCTGCAGGTGTCGGGTAAGATACATCCCAAATGGGGCATTGTACTCAATCATTGGCCTGATAAGAGAAGAGTACATGGGGCACAATGACCTCTCTTGATCTAGATGTGAAACCCTTCATGATAAGGTGGGCAATATAGAAGGTCTTCCTAACCATTTTGGCAATGTGAGTGTCAAATGAGAGGTTACTGTCAACCTGGGTCCCTAAGTCCCTGATTACCTCTTCCGTACTTAATGGATTACCACCTATGTGGTAATTTATGGGTACCTTGTTTTTCCCAAAGGGTATGACTATACATTTTTTGGCGTTCAGCTTAAGGCCATGGCTCTGGCACCAATTATCCGTTTCTATGAGACCTCTCTGAAGGATGTTTGTGTCTGCTGGAGTATCAATTATGGCGCCCAGTTTGCAGTCATCTGCGAACTTTGTCAGCCACAATCCTCCTATGTTTGCCTGTACCTCGGAAAAATAAATGCCAAACAAGAGGGGTCCCAGGACTGAGCCCTGTGGGACACCGCTTGTGACTGGCTTAGAGTCTGACATAGCTCCAGCAACTCTGACCCTGTAGGTTCTGTCCTTGAGCCAGTTTGCAACCCATCTTGTGACATATGGGTTTACATTTAAGCTGGTGAGTTTGTCTATGATGCCCGAGTGGGGTATTGTGTCAAAGGCTTTTGCAAGGTCAAGGTAGGCTGTGTGAACTGCCTTACCCTCATCAATGGCCTTAGTGACTGTTTCAAAAGTCGACCAAGTTCAAAAGGCAGGATCTGCCCTTGACAAAGCCAAATTGGGTAGGATCCAATGTCTGTAGGTCCCCAATGTCTTTGTTTATGAGTCCCATAATGATCCTCTCCATAGCTTTGCAGACCAGGCTCGTCAAGCTTATGGGGTGGTAATTTCCAGGGTCCATAGAAGCACCGCCTTTGTGAAGTGGGACCACTGTTGCCGTACGCCACTCTTTGGGTACGTATCCTGTAGTAAGGCTAAGATTAAACAGCAGCTTTATGTGTGGGTTTAGTTCCTCTTGGAGTTCATGTAGCACACCGCCCGGGACACCGTCCGGTCCCATTGATGCTGTGTTTTTAGCTTTAGAGAGGGCGGCTCTCACCTGGGCATCTGAGATGTTAGGGAGGCTACACTCTGCTGGGATGGTTATTTCTCCTTTGGGGGGAGGGGAGGAGAAATTTGCACTGAACCTGTCTGCCAGAATGTTGGCAATGTCAGTGGGTTCAGTGTATTTTGTGTCATTTTGGACTAACTCTGAGCATATTTGGGAGTTTCCACCCAGGTTTCTAACATAGCTAAAGAAGGCCTTGTGATTGCCTTTTGTGTCTTTTGCGATTTTTCTCTCAAAGTTGGCCTTGGATGATTTTATGAGTGATCGTAGTTTTTTGATAGTACTGATCAGAGATGCCTTCCCTTTTAGGGATTTTGCTCTGTCATGTAGTAGCTTCCGCCTCCTGTTGTAAAGTTTGTTTATGGCTGAGGTCCACTAGACCGGGCACCTGCCTTTGGGGGAATTGGTCTTGGTTTTATTTGGGATTGCATGATCCATGCATTCTTGAAGGTGCCCGTAGAAGGCATTTGTAAAGGATTCAGCAGTGTGGGTTGTGGTTTCCACTGGCCCAGGGGCCTTGAAGGATACCACTTCAGTCTTAAGAAGTGTGAAGTTGGCTTTTGAGAAGTTCTTCACTGTGGTCTTTTGTGCAGGGGGTGGGGGCGGGATGTGGATTTCCAGTGAGATTAATTTATGGTCTGATCTTACCAAAGAGGGATATACTTCCGGTGTGGAGCATTCTGTCCCCATGTTTGTGTTGATCATGTCTAGTATATTGTCTCCTCTTGTGGGAATGGTGATTAGTTGTTCCATCGCATTTGAGTTTATGAATTCTAGAAACCTTTGGGCTAGGGTGTTGGGGCTTGAGTAATGTTCCCAGTCTATGTTTGGGTAGTTGAAGTCTCCCAATATGATGGTATTTGGAGAGACATTCATACTCTCCAGTGTCTTCAGGAAGGCTGTGTGGGGTTCCTGAGTTTGAGAGGGTGGTCTGTAGCATGCTACAAACTGTAAGGCAGTTTTGCCTATGGTTAGTTGCACCTGGATGGTCTCCGATGCTTCGTGCATTGCCACTAACCTGGAGGTGTGGGTATCTTTGATGAATATGGATACTCACCCTCCTTTTGTGGTTCGGTCCAAGTTTTGGGGCCGGAAAGCATGATATGAGGTAAATATAGTGAAAAGTATAGTAAAGATAGTGCTGGGGTGCTCTCAGGAGCCTTGAACCAGGTTTCAGTCACTGCACAGACATCGATGTTCTCCATACTGAGGAGGGCTTCGAGGGCATGCATCTTGAGGTTTAGACTTCTGGCATTGAGCAGCATTACCCTTAGTTTTTTATCACTTGTGTTTTCTAGGGAGGTAGGTTTGTCATTTGAGCCTTGCCTAAAAAAGGCACTATGGGGGTGGCAAGAGCCTTGGCCAATATCCGGAAGCCCAGGGGTGACAGGTGCAAGCCATCCCTTGCGAAGCAGCGTGGCTTGCCAAGCATGTCATCCCAAGCAGACAGACATTGGATCCCCTTAGAATGACACCAGTAATTAAGCCAGTTGTTAAAACTGATCATTTTGTCTTTGTACTGTGGCATCATTCTTGGTGAGGGTAAGATGCTGCTCAGGGTCAGGGTCATACCGGCCTGGGCTACATAATCAGAGAGCTCCTCTATGTCTCTTTTCATGTAGTCCAGGGAGGTACGTCTCAGGTCGTTCACACTGGCATGTACAATGACTGAGTCATATTTGTACTTGCTGTGGAGTGACCTGAGTGCTTGTGTTATGTGGCGGATTCTAGCTCCCAACAGGCAGCTTACTGTGACCTTTTCCTTGTTCAGTCTGGTGAGCGGGACATCAGTGTGTCTGACTATGGAGTCACCTATTACAAGTGTGTCTGGCATGTTGTTTGGCCTTAAGGGCTGTGACTGTTTAGCACACTGACTTTGTGAACTATGTGTTGCATGTGCTATGTCTTGAGATGGTGGTTGCTTGGGTGTCTGCTTTGGAGGCCTCTGTTGTTTCGTTAGATTTTTACTCAGCGCCTCCGAGTATGTTTTTGTGTGTTTATGTGTTTGGTTTGCAGTTGTGATAGTTCTATGTGAGACTGGGTTTGTGGTGTGTGTGGTTACCTTCTCCTCCTGACTGGTCTTGCCAGTACTGAATTGAGAGAGCTCAGCCTCCAGTTTGGCTATATAGTTGCATCTCTCGCATATATTTGTATTTGTTGGGAGGAGGAGAGGGTTGTCTGTGTACATGAGGCAAATGTAACATTGCCTCAAGATTCCCAGATTCACCAGCTGAACAGGAGAGGACGCCAGCAACTGACCCTTCGACATGCTAGAAATAGTGAAAAAGATTGCTGTGTAACTGAGTCAGAAAGGATCTATAGGGAAACGGGTACTCAAGGGAATTTAGGTGAATGAAGTACTTTCTTTTGTTTAAGAGTGCTTTACCTGTATAAAAAATGCTTTAGGAGCAAGTGCTGAGCTTTTTAGATAGAGTATAGGCTGTTTAGATTGCAAGTAGAGCAGTTCTAAGGGAAAAATTGAAGAGCAGACTTTACGGAGCCAGAAATAGTTTAAACTTGATTAACCGGCGCTGCCCGATGCTGCTCTATGAGCAACTTCACGCTAATTTGCGCAAAAGTGCACTAAAGCGCGCAAAAACGGGCTTTATAGCACAGGGTTAAAAAAATCCAGGAATTGACCCAAAATGGCCAATAAACTACAAGTTGCTGGGCTCGAACCACTCCTCTAGGGACAAATAGGTTGCTCAGCGCTCCCCACTCCCACTGGTGAACAAAGAAGCTTTCTCTTATCCAAATAAGGATATGGATAGCACAGGAACTAAGACAAAGTCCAGAGATCAGCAAAATCTGAAGACTGGACTATTCTAGTTCAGAAAAGCAGGAAAACAAGGATATTTTTTTTTTTTTCTTTTTTTTACAGAGACAGAAGAAAAAGATACAGTAGCAAACAGTAAATGCTATAAAATGGCTAGCGCACTTGAGTGTGTTAGCCTAACAGTTAAATTAAACAAAAATAACTTTTTAAAGTGTTAACAGTTTAAAATCTACACAGGTACAGTAAAAACAATATGCAGAGCTGTTTTTTAGGCGAAATGCAGTCGAGATGCAGTAATTAAAGCGAAAGCCAGAAAAAATACTTAAAAATCCAGGAAAGTCACTATTTCACTCTCTGCTGCTTGTAGAACTCTGCAGGACACCACGAGGAGCTGTGCTGAGTCTTTTACAAGTGAAAAAGTGCGCAAAGAACAGTACTTTAAGTTTGTCAATGGGAGGGTGTGAGTGAGAGTTTTTACCTTGTACAAATGAAAATGGGAGATGGTAAGGAGTGATGGAGAGCTGTAAAAGGAGTAGGTTATATTACAGTTGTTTAGGGAATAGGAAAGAGTAGGGGATGGGTTTGAATAGTGTAGCCTGCTGTGGTATGAGGTGAGTTGAGTAAGTAGGATGAAAACTGGGATACTTAGGTAAAAGTGAGACATGATGTTGGGAGTGTGAGGGGAGGGGAATTTTGATAATAAGCAAGCTTGAGCCTAATTAAAATATAGTGGAAAATCAGATGGGTGTGGTATGTAATTAGGTGTAGTAATCTAATTGGAAGAATGTATGTGGCCCCAATGGTGCAGCGGTTAGCATTGTCACGTCACAGCAAGAGGTTCTCTGGTTTAATCTTTGGCTGGGGTGCCTTCTATGTGGTGTCTGCATGTCCTCCTTGTGGTTGCGTGGGTTTCCTCTGGGTACTTCAGTTTCCTCCCACATCCCAAAGACATGCTGTAGGTGGATTGGACACTCTAAATTGGCCCTAGGTTAAGTGTGTGCATGCGTGTGCCTTCTGTAGAAGGTTGTGTGCTGGGCTGGCAACTCGACAGTGTAAAACTCCACTGCCAATCATGAGCAGATCAGTGACTCACTATGGCGACCCCTAACCAGGAAAAGCCGAAAGAAGAAGAAGAATCTAATTGGAAGAATTATGTAAAAGGGGCAGAGAGTAGTTAATGAGGATAGAGTAGAAATCAAATGAAGTCAGGGGTGGGTGGGAATGGGAGTAGAGTAGTGGAGTGGGGTCAGCCCGAATGTATTGAGGCGAACAAAGCTGGTTGGACCTGACTCAATGCAAATGGTCCACCAGTAACAATCAGGAAGGTTAGCTAAAGTCTGAATAAACTATGAAGTGCTAAGTAGATAACAGAAAATACAGTGCAGTCTTTTTAGCATAAGTGGAGAGAGTGGGGAGGAGATTTAAGATGACAGAAGAGAGGTATGAGCATAGAATACAGTGGTTGGGGATGAATAGCTAAAGAGTGAGGTAATGAGGGAGGGGAGTGCAGGTTCCAAAAAAATATGATTAGAGAATTTGAATATTTAAAGAGAGTGCTGTAAACCTTTTACAGAGAACAGGATCGAAAATAAGAGTAGTGGAAACTACTTAAAGAGTGAAAATAAAGTGGTGGAAACTACTTAAAGAGTGAAAAGAAAGTAGAGGAAACTAGTTAAAGAGTGAAAATAAAGTAGATAAAACTAGTTAAAGAGTGAAAATAAAGTAGAGAAAACTAGTTAAAGAGTGAAAATAAAGTAGAGGAAACTATTTAAAGAGTGAAAATAAAGTAGAGAAAACTAGTTAAAGAGTGAAAATAAAGTAGAGAAAACTAGTTAAAGAGTGAAAATAAAGTAGAGGAAACTAGTTAAAGAGTGAAAATAAAGTGGAGAAAACTAGTTAAAGAGTGAAAATAAAGTAGAGAAAACTAGTTAAAGAGTGAAAATAAAGTAGTGGAAACTACTTAAAGAGTGAAAATAAAGTAGTGGAAACTAGTTAAAGAGTGAAAATAAAGTAGTGGAAACTAGTTAAAGAGTGAAAATAAAGTAGTGGAAACTAGTTAAAGAGTGAAAATAAAGTAGAGGAAACTAGTTAAAGAGTGAAAATAAAGTAGAGAAAACTAGTTAAAGAGTGAAAATAAAGTAGAGGAAACTAGTTAAAGAGTGAAAATAAAGTAGAGGAAACTAGTTAAAGAGTGAAAATAAAGTAGAGAAAACTAGTTAAAGAGTGAAAATAAAGTAGTGGAAACTACTTAAAGAGTGAAAATAAAGTAGAGGAAACTACTTAAAGAGTGAAAATAAAGTAGAGGAAACTACTTAAAGAGTGAAAATAAAGTAGAGAAAACTAGTTAAAGAGTGAAAGTAAAGTAGAGAAAACTAGTTAAAGAGTGAAAATAAAGTAGTGGAAACTACTTAAAGAGTGAAAATAAAGTAGAGAAAACTAGTTAAAGAGTGAAAATAAAGTAGTGGAAACTACTTAAAGAGTGAAAATAAAGTAGAGGAAACTAGTTAAAGAGTGAAAATAAAGTAGAGGAAACTAGTTAAAGAGTGAAAATAAAGTAGAGAAAACTAGTTAAAGAGTGAAAATACAGTAGAGGAAACTAGTTAAAGAGTGAAAATAAAGTAGTGGAAACTAGTTAAAGAGTGAAAATAAAGTAGAGGAAACTAGTTAAAGAGTGGAAATAAAGTAGAGAAAACTAGTTAAAGAGTGAAAATAAAGTAGAGGAAACTAGTTAAAGAGTGAAAATAAAGTAGAGGAAACTAGTTAAAAAGTGAAAATAAAGTAGAGAAAACTAGTTAAAGAATGAAAATAAAGTAGTGGAAACTACTTAAAGAGTGAAAATAAAGTAGAGAAAACTAGTTAAAGAGTGAAAATAAAGTAGATCAAACTAGTTAAAGAGTGAAAATAAAGTAGAGGAAACTAGTTAAAGAGTGAAAATAAAGTAGAGAAAACTAGTTAAAGAGTGAAAATAAAGTAGAGAAAACTAGTTAAAGAGTGAAAATAAAGTAGTGGAAACTACTTAAAGAGTGAAAATAAAGTAGAAAAAACTAGTTAAAGAGTGAAAATAAAGTAGAGGAAACTAGTTAAAGAGTGAAAATAAAGTAGAGAAAACTAGTTAAAGAGTGAAAATAAAGTAGAGAAAACTAGTTAAAGAGTGAAAATAAAGTAGAGAAAACTAGTTAAAGAGTGAAAATAAAGTAGTGGAAACTACTTAAAGAGTGAAAATAAAGTAGAGAAAACTAGTTAAAGAGTGAAAATAAAGTAGAGGAAACTAGTTAAAAGTAATTCAGTGAATAGATGTTGGGGACAATTGCAACCTGGCGATGTGATGCAGAGATGGGGGCTAGGCAATATCATTGTTTAACATGTATACAAACTGAGATCCATGTAGTTTAAAGTTATTGAGAAAGATTGTGGGGGTGGTAGTTCAGCATGCTGCAGCTTTTGTGAAGGTTTTGCAGGGTTGTTGAGTATTAGACTTTGGCACAATGTAGTTTAAAGTTATTGAGAAAGATGGGGATGGCAGTTCAACAGATCACAGCTTTTGTGAAGCTTTTGCAGGGTTGTTGAGTGTTAGACTTTGGCACAATCAGCTATAAAGTCTGTTTATGAATTATTTCAGGTGGGGCCTGCAGCTCGTTCACATCACCAGGGGTAGTATCCAGCTAGATTGGAAGTGAAGAAAGGAAAGATCGCATATATGCCCCTAAAAGAACTTTCAGACCTGAAGACAACTTCTCACCATAAATAAACCAAATAAATCCCCCTGGGCAAAGCCTATACTCATACTCAGTGCCAAACAAAAGGAACCCCTTATCTTTAACCACCTGAAGTATTTCTAACATACCCATCTTTAAATGCTCTACAAGAATACTTTACAAAATTTTGGACCTGCTCTAGTGTCAATCCTGGCTGAACGTACTCACTATACTTCACTCACCCCCTTGAACCTAAAGCACTCTTCACAACCCTCTCCAGCCTCCTAATCCACTCCTATTTTTGTTTTTCCCACTACCTTACCTTATCCACTTCATAGGAACATGTTTCTGTGAAGCATCCATTCATGAGTCTGTGTTTTGGACCTGCTTAAAGAGTCTACCACTAGATTGTGCTCTGAAGAATTGTATATTGTGTGAAGAGTTAACTGATAACTGAGAGCCACCTTTTGGGCCTGAAGAGCCATCCTGCAGGAGAGGTAAGATTGTGTGCCCCCCTGTTTGTTGACATACTACAACACTGTAGTGTTGTCTGTGTACACCTTCAAGGGGCCTGAATAGGAACATGGGATGAAAAACCTGAAGGGCCAGAATCAGAGCCCTTATCTCTTTGATGTTGATATGATCTGACTTCTGATGGGGGGGCAGAGAGCCTGAACTTTCAGGTGGCCACTTGAAGACCTTCACCCATGTCTGAGGCATCTGTGAACAGTTATTGAGAAGGGACTGGAGGCTGAAAGGGCAGGCCTGGGTTGACAGCAAACTGTTGAATCCACCACTCAAATTCTTTTTTTAGACAAGGAAGGAGAGGTACCCTGAAATCCAGGGGGTGACAATGCTGCAGCCAAACTTACTTGAGTTACCATTGAAGCTTCTGCATACAGAATCTGGCAAGAGAAAGCATTGAAACAGAAGAGGATATGAATCCCAAGGCCCAAAGAAACTCTCTGGCTGGAATGGCAGTCACAGGAAGAACAGACTGAAAGAAAGCTGTCAGTGACAGAACTTTTGGAAGTGGAAGAGAGGCTAACATTGGCACTGCCTGAATCCTGCATCCTAGAGACACATGATCCTGAGAGGGAGTCAGAATGGACTTTTGGAAGTTGATATTGAGCCTCAGACTTTGAAGAAGGGAGAAGGTGTACCAATCCTGTAACAGGTGACTGGGAGAAGGTGCCTGAAGCAACAGGTCATCTAGATAAGGAAAAATCTGAATGCATTGAAGACTACAGAAAGAATTCACAGGAGCTAGGCATTTTGTGAATACTCTTGGGGCAGCTGAGAGGCCAAAGGGTAAAGCAGAGAACTAAAAATGAGAGGAAGAAACAGAGAAACGTAAAAACATCATAAAAAAGAATGAATAGGGATATGAAGGTAAGCATCCTTCAGATCCAAAGACACCAGAAAAGCCTCGGGTAGTAAAAGAGTAAACCGGGTTTGAAGAGTAAGGATCCAAAAATAGGGGTCCTTGATAAAGATGCTGAGCAGGGAAAGATCCAGAATAGTTCTCCATGTGCCCTCCTTTCGAGGAACCAGGAACATCCTGTAATAAAACCCCTTCCCATTCGGGAAGGGGGAACAGGCTGAATGGTACCTTGGCTCATCAGGGACCCTAGGGCATCTGGGAAATGAGGAAGCTGCTCTAGAGGAGGTTGAGGAATCCCTGAAAAAGGAGACAGAGACTTGCATACCATGAAGTAATTCTGACGGATGATAGAAATAACCCAAGAGTCTGAAGTGATGAGAAGCCAATCTGGAAAAAAAGGGAAAGCTGAAGGGACAAAGGAACCTGGTCTAAGAGTGGGTAAGGGGAAAATTGTCAAAAAGAAGCAGCTTATCCAATGAAGGAGACTTCTGGGCCACAGAAGCCTGAGAAGCCTTTGCAGAAGAGGCTTGCCTACCACCCTTCCTCCCTTGGAGGACTGCCAGGGCTGCCTGTGGACAAAAATAGATCTAGAAGGATAATTCCTCTGGAACTTAGGGACAGGAGAGACAAAAATATGCTTAAGGTCTTGCCTTTTAATTGAAAAGACATACACATGTCAGCAGCAGCAGTAGTCCCAAAAGATGAGTATTATCCAAAGAAGCATCCAACAACTTGGCCTTAATATCCTCAGACAGAGACCAGAGATTAAGCCAAGAATAATGTCTCATGACAGACCCAAAAGCCACAGCCCTGGAACAGGCATCAGCAGCATTATAGCTACACATAATAGAGTGGTGAGTCACTTGAGATGCAGGACCTAAAAAATAAGGCAGAGGATCTGCCATCAGAATCAGGGAGGGCAGAGATAACCTGATAAGCCTAAACAATCAAGGCCGGAGCATATCTGGTCATGTGGGTCTGGCGATTAATATCCTTAAAGGCCAAAGTAACAGCAGTGTAAGTCTTCTTAACAATCCTCTACATTGCCCTACTGTTCTTATCAGAAGGCAAAAGTTTGGAAGAGAGCAAGAGCTTGGAAGGTTTGTCAGAAGAGACTGACACCACAGCAGGATCAGCAGAAGGACATTTAAATAAAAATAGACAATCCTCAGGAACCTTCTAGAACCTGTCAGGTTTCTGAGGAACAGGAGGCTGAGAATCAGGAGATTTGAAGCAGTAATCAGGAGGCTGAGAATCAGGAGACTTGAAAGCAGTAATCAGAGGCTGAGAATCAGGAGACTTGGAAGCAGTAATCAGGAGGCTGAGAATCAGGAGACTTGGAAGCAGTAATCAGGAGGTTGAGAATCAGACAACTTGGAAGCAGTAATCAGGAGGCTGAGAATCAGGAGACTTGGAAGCAGCAATCAGGTGGATGAGAGTTAGGAGACTTGGAAGCAGCAATCAGGAGGCTGAGAATCAGGAGATTTGGAAGCAGTAATCAGGAGGCTGAGAGTCAGGAGACTTGGAAGCAACAATAAGGAGGCTGAGAATAAGGAGATTTGGAAGCAGTAATCAGGAGGCTGAGAATCAGGAGATTTGGAAGCAGTAATCAGGAGGCTGAGAATCAGGAGACTTGGAAGCAGCAATCAGGAGGCTGAGAATCAGGAGACTCGGAAGCAGTAATCAGGAGGCTGAGAATCAGGAGACTTGGAAGCAGCAATAAGGAGGCTGAGAATAAGGAGATTTGGAAGCAGTAATCAGGAGGCTGAGAATCAGGAGACTTGGAAGCAGCAAGGAAAGCGTCTAACAAGGCAGCCAACACAGGAGGAACTGATGATGGTTTAGGAGTATCCACATGAAGCAACTCATAATATCGTCTCCGAATATCGGACACTTGAGAAGAATCCCACTTAAAGTATTCCATAATCATAGCAAATGTGTCCCCAAAAGACAATTCCTCAAAAGGAGACTCAGAGTTAATAGACTCCTCCTCATCAGAAACATAAGCCAAAGGCAAAGGCATCTGTGAAGAATAGGGCAAGGACCCCCTCATCAGACTCTGAATCCTCATCCATGGAATCTGGTTCCCTAGGCCATTTAGAAAGGGCAAAGGTCCAAAGAGAAGCAGGCACCAAAACCTCTTGAGGAGGCTTCAGGGCCATCAAGGCAGAAAACAAGCCCTGAGTAAACTCTTGCCATCTCCTTTGAGATAGACTGAAACATGCTTAGTCTTTTGCCTTTTCTTGGAAGAAACATCAGTCCAAACAAATATCGGAGGTTCTGACCCTTGGGAAGATTCAGTAAGAAAACCTGGAACCTACTCCCTGACCAGTATCTGCAGAATCCCTCTAGGACCCTCCAAGATAGTCAACCACAGTGTCCTCTCCATGTCCAGAGCATACATCTGCAAAGCCTCAGAGGACATGCAAAAAGATTGAGCCTTGCCGGCCTCCAATGGGGTCATAGCCGAGGAATCCAATGTAGAAGCCAGATGGCCTACAGAACTGCCACCCACTTCTAGAGTGACATCTGGTGGAGGCTGGACAACTAAAACATTCATCTGAGACTTCTTGGCCTTCTTCTTACCTAGCGGGAGTATCTTGGGGGTTAATGGATTTTCCAAGCAACACTGGACTAACTGTTTAAGCCATTGGTTTTCAAGATAAATATCCAGGGAAGACAAATGGCTTCTGAGGGTCTTAGGCACAAACACTTTACAGATACTACAAGAAGCATGGTTGTGGGAAGCAACCAGACAAAAGAGATACTGTTTGTGATGATCCTTATGGGGAATCTGCCTCCAACACTGACATTTTCCCTTCTTGGATGACATGAACTGTAGGTAAGCAAAATAAAATGCAAGACCAAAGGAAGAAAAATATGACCCCAATGGGACAGTTACTTGCTAGGTATTCAGCACAGCAACAAGGTGTTCAGACCACCGAACAATGTTGTACAGACTGGTGGCAAAGAAGTTCTGGGGTAACTACATCTGCATGTCACCTTTATGTCCTACGTCCTGTGTGGGGAGCATATTTGTGATGTACAGTGCATACAAGATCATAAAACTTTGGTATACTGGCCAAACATCGAACTATCCTAGGCAGGAAATCCCATCTTACTTTGTACTACTCTGCATATTCATTTGTCAGTCACCCTCTCTAGACCTTTCATGCAGTGTGACAGGAATTAATACTTCTGCACTACCCACAGTTGTGAATGACCCTTTTGTTCTTGTACACAGTGGCACTAGTATGCTTATCCTCCAGTCATCTGGGATACACCTTTCTCTCCGCATTGCTATGAGTACCCTCAGGAGGGAGCTACTTCTCCCCTATCTCACCAAGCATCTTTTATCATATCTGCTGTAACCTCCATACACATAAATAACTGAACAAATAAATAAAGTAAAACTACACAAGGTTTGAGTATATTATGATTTCAAGACCCACCATACCTTAATATGTTATCTCGCTTTATCAGCTGTCATAGTTGTGCAGAAATGAAATTATTAAAGGGTAAAACACTGTCTGATCTAATGGTTCCTGAATTCCTGAAAGGTGAGAATAATGTAAGTACTGATGTAACCACCTTTGATGTTACCCATCTAAATGGTTCTACCACCGGAAGCCTTGAGGACTCAGCAAGCATGCCTAATGGATACTCTGGCCCATAAAAATCCATGCTGAAAGCCAATTAAGCTGATTTTGACAATGTTGAAGGTGAATGGAATGTGCACATTTCTGGCTCTTTTTTGGCAATACATATAATCCCTTATACTATTGTGGACTCCATTGCCATACTTTTCATTCACTAATGCTTTACTTTTGCATTTCCCAAGAATACTGCACTTTGTGTATCCATATAAAGTACTGCAGGCCCTTACATTATAGCAATAATGCATTTCTTTCTCTGCATTTGATTGCTCCCACCTATGCATTGCTCAAATCTAACTATTCTTGCTTATGCATTTTCTGGACTTTCCTGGGCTGAGCTTCAAACTGGTCAAGTGGTGGGAATGGTTAATTAAATAATTAAAAACAAATGCAAGAAAAAGTATTCTCTGGAAGGTCACTCCTTGAAATAGAGCTCTTTGCCAGAAGAAGTGCAAACTGAAGGAAATACAGCCCTATACTGATTAGATGGCTTTATGGTGGAAACAATATGCACATTATAGTTAAAATAAGAGCTAGCAGTTAAGTCAGTATCCCTGCTAGTTATGCTAGTTAATGACTGTATGGGACTGTGAGGGTACTGCTCTACTGCTAGTTAATAGAGTCTTTCAGTGAGGGTGCCATTCTGCTGATGGATTATAGGGCTCCTCTTTGACAGTGAACTCTGTTGCCAGGTAGCACATAGGGTTCACACCTTTTCAGATGCCCAACGTCGACTTTTCTAAAGAAACAATTTTGCAGGACAAACTATGCCTGCAACCAGTGCAAAGGTCTGAACTCTACTTTGTTAACAAATAAAAGGTCAGTTTTACAGAATTTGAGTCACTTCGGCTGTTTCATATCATATTAAGGTGTTTCAGATACAATATAATTGCTTTACAAAACTATTAGAGGAAACATAGGAAATTATTTTTGTCCTAAAATCTCAGGGCATTTGACATTGTTTATTTTTTTTTCTCATGGGTCACAACTGCCTAAGTAAGGACAGTCTTGTTATTGGCCAGTATACTTGCCATGCTCCAACTTAAACCCCCCATTCCACCTTGCACTGACTCATCCAACTACCTCTACTATTACTTCATCCCACCCAAAACAATCCGTCCCCTACTAAAAACTAATTTTATTTCTAATATCTATTGTACTATACTCTCCAATCTCAAATATATTATTACCCTCTCCATGCATAATATTCTCCTAACCTACTAATGGTTAGTAGCTATATATTTTGAAATTTTAAGCCTACAATTGAGTTTATAACAAAAATATTCACTTTATGTAAATGTTGGAATTTCTGTATTGAATTATGTCTTTTCATTTTTGTAACATTGTGACAAGCCAATTGCAAATACTATGGAGCTTATCTGTAAATGTTTAATTAACTGTATCAACTATGTCCTTTTGTAACATGTGAAATGTAACTTGCAATTATTGTGGAGCTTTTCTCCCGGGACCTCCACTGTAAATGGGCTCTTCTTGGCCCAGTGGACTTCAACGGTCATCAAACTTAAATAAAATAAAATATTGATGTCAGAACCAGGTTATAGTAGTGCTGTGTTTAGCTGGCATCATACTGGTGTCAGAACTTGGTTATACTGGTGTTCTGTTTAGCTAGCATCATACTGATGTCAGAGCCAGGTTACACTGGTGCTGTGTTTAGCTAGCATCATACTGGTGTCAGAACCAGGTTATACTGGTGCTGTGTTTAGCTGGCATCATACTGGTGTCAGACCCAGGTTATACTGGTGCTGTGTTTAGCTACTATCATACTGGTGTCAGAACCAGGTTATACTGGTGTTGTGTTTAGATGGCATCATACTGGTGTCAGAACCACGTTATACTGGTGTTGTGTTTAGATGGCATCATACTGGTGTCAGACCCAGGTTATACTGGTGCTGTGTTTAGCTAGTATCACACTGGTGTCAGAACCCAGGTTATACTGGTGGTTGTTTAGCTGGCATCATACTGGTGTCAGAACCAGGTTATACTGGTGCTGTGTTTAGCTGGCATCATACTGGTGTCAGAACCAGGTTATACTGGTGCTGTGTTTAGCTGGCACCATATTGTTGTCAGACCCAGGTTATACTGGTGGTTGTTTAGCTGGCATCATACTGGTGTCAGAATCAGGTTATACTGGTGCTGTGTTTAGCTGGCATCATACTGTTGTCAGAACCAGGTTATACTGGTGTTTGTTTAGCTGGCATCATACTGGTGTCAGAACCAGGTTACACTGGTGCTGTGTTTAGCTGGCATCATATTGTCGTCAGAACCAGGTTATACTGGTGCTGTGTTTAGCAGGCATCATACTGGTGTCAGAACCAGGTTATACTGGTGCTGTGTTTTGCTGGCATCATATTGTTGTCAGAACGAGGTTATACTGGTGCTGTGTTTAGCTGGCATCATACTGGTGTCAGAACCAGGTTATACTGGTGCTGTGTTTAGCTGGCATCATATTGTTGTCAGAACGAGGTTATACTGGTGCTGTGTTTAGCTGGCATCATACTGGTGTCAGAACCAGGTTATACTGGTGCTGTGTTTAGCTGGCATCATATTGTTGTCAGAACGAGGTTATACTGGTGCTGTGTTTAGCTGGCATCATACTGGTGTCAGAACCAGGTAATACTGGTGTTGTGTTTAGCTGGCATCATACTGGTGTCAGACCCAGGTTATACTGGTGCTGTGTTTAGCTAGCATCATACTGGTGTCAGAACCCAGGTTATACTGGTGGTTGTTTAGCTGGCATCATACTGGTGTCAGAACCAGGTTATACTGGTGCTGTGTTTAGCTGGCATCATACTGGTGTCAGAACCAGGTTATACTGGTGCTGTGTTTAGCTGGCACCATATTGTTGTCAGACCCAGGTTATACTGGTGGATGTTTAGCTGGCATCATACTGGTGTCAGAACCAGGTTATACTGGTGCTGTGTTTAGCTGGCATCATACTGTTGTCAGAACCAGGTTATACTGGTGTTTGTTTAGCTGGCATCATACTGGTGTCAGAACCAGGTTACACTGGTGCTGTGTTTAGCTGGCATCATATTGTTGTCAGAACCAGGTTATACTGGTGCTGTGTTTAGCTGGCATCATATTGTTGTCAGAACCAGGTTACACTGGTGCTGTGTTTAGCTGGCATCATACTGGTGTCAGAACCAGGTTATACTGGTGCTGTGTTTAGCTGGCATCATATTGTTGTCAGAACCAGGTTATACTGGTGCTGTGTTTAGCTGGCATCGTACTGGTGTCAGAACCAGGTTATACTGGTGCTGTGTTTAGCTGGCATCATACTGGTGTCAGAACCAGGTTACACTGGTGCTGTGTTTAGCTGGCATCATACTGGTGTCAGACCCAGGTTATACTGGTGCTGTGTTTAGCTAGCATCATACTGGTGTCAGAACCAGGTTACACTGGTGCTGTGTTTAGCTAGCATCATACTGGTGTCAGAACCAGGTTACACTGGTGCTGTGTTTAGCTAGCATCATACTGGTGTCAGAACCAGGTTACACTGGTGCTGTGTTTAGCTAGCATCATACTGGTGTCAGAACCAGGTTACACTTGTGCTGTGTTTAGCTAGCATCATACTGGTGTCAGAACCAGGTTCCACTGGTGCTGTGTTTAGCTGGCATCATACTGGTGTCAGAACCAGGTTGCACTGGTGCTGTGTTTAGCTGGCATCATACTGGTGTCAGAACCAGGTTACACTGGTGCTGTGTTTAGCTGGCATCATATTGGTGTCAGACCCAGGTTACACTGGTGCTGTGTTTAGCTAGCATCATACTGGTGTCAGACCCAGGTTACACTGGTGCTGTGTTTAGCTGGCATCATACTGGTGTCAGACCCAGGTTACACTGGTGCTGTGTTTAGCTGGCATCATACTGGTGTCAGAACCAGGTTACACTGGTGC